>NC_061119.1:203440127-203472747 GCF_002878395.1 Capsicum annuum | reverse complement strand
TATATATATATTGTAATGTATATATATTGTAGGATATTTTATTTAAACTTTAAAGTAGTACATATACATTGAATGATGTGTATATATGTGTAATTGTGTATATATTTTTAAAATTCTAATGTTGTATATGCTATATATATAGTATATATATATATATTGTTTAACGTATTTAAAATGTATATAGGTAGGTATATATAGTGTATACTGAAAAAACACTTTTTTTTATTTTTGACCGTTTTAGACCAAATTTTTAATCGGGTTTGATCGGGTTTAGGTGGTTTTGACCGGGTTGGGTTAAGTGGGCTGGGTTAGGGCTATTTTAAAAAATTTTACTGTTGAACCCGGAACAGAACGGCCCACTTAACTCCAACCCGGCCCACAACCCGGATAAATTTAATGGGATGGTTTCGGGTTGACCCGACCCGGCCCACTTAACACTCTTAAGTTGAATAACGAGTCATAATTCAAATTTCCTTAATATGATACTCATCTTTTTCATGTTTCTTTTGAAAAAAAATGTGACATGTAATGTAATTTAGCTTTCGTCAATTATCAGCAACAGTAGTACTTAAGATTTAAAGTTAGGGAGATGAGCAATTTGTATAAAAGAGAACATTTTCACTCCAGAAAAATAAAAAGACAAATTTAGTTTTGATTTACTCCCGCGGTGTGATATTAGGTGGTGAGAGACTCTTCGATTTGAGAGATACACCATCTGTTAACAGCTCGATAATTGCTTATCTAAAGACCGATATTTGATAAGTTAAACTGTGTAGCATAATTATCCACTAAATCAGCCCGATAATCTGTTAGATGAAATAAACATTTGGGCTGAGATAAACATTTGGGCAGCAGCAAACAACACTATGGGCCAACTTAGAACAGAAGGCTTCTTATTTTTAGCATAAAAGAGAAGTTTCTTGTTTCTTTTATTTTAGTATATTTAATATTTTTTTAGCTTAGTAGAGAAGATTCTTTAACTTGTATAAATAAAGATGATTGGCAAGGAATAAGAAGAGCAGAAAATTCCTAAACACTGTCTTTGTTTACATGGTATCAGAGCTGTAGCTCATTGCATACAAATTATCTTCTCGATTATCAATTTCCTTCATCTAACCTATCTCTACAATGGCAGATGAAGTCACTACTTCTTCAGCATCTTCTGGTTCTACCACCAAAACTCCACCAGCTATGGATCCCACTCATGTTTATTATCTTCACTCTTCAGATTTACCTAGAATGCCCTTGGTTAACACTTTATTTGATGGAAAAGGTTATAGAGAATGGAAGAGATCAGTACTTAAAGCACTGTCAGCCAAGAACAAACTTGGTTTTATCACTGGTACTGGTACTTCACTAGATGCTCAATCTCCAGATCTGCAATATTGGAGTAGATGCAATGACATGGTAACATCTTGGCTCCTTAACTCTCTTTCCAAGCAGTGGCGGAGCCATAGCTGATGAAGAGTGGTCAGATGAACATCCTTCGTTGGAAATTTTTTTTGAGTATATAGGTTAAATATAGATATTTATGGTTATATACATGTTGTTGCACACCCTTGACAAGCTAGAGAAGCATAGTCCAATGGTCAAGAGTGTGCATTTCCACATCAGCAACCCGAGTTCAAACCTTGGCAGGTGCAGCATTGCTCTATTTTCTTTTTTTTTGAACAGTTCTTTGCCCAAGGAAAAATATGAACACCCTTAACCAAAAGTTTGGCTCCGCCACTGTTTCCAAGGATATCACTGCTAGTGTTATATACTCTAGGATTGCTAAGGATTTATGGATGAGTCGAGAGCATAGATTTGGACAATATAATGGAGCCAAATTGTTTCACCTGCAAAAGGAACTAAATAAGTTAGTCAGAGGCGAACCCAGGATTTCATGACGATGGCTGCACTACTAGAGGTGGATGTGCATTAGTACAGTGATGTCGTGTCGTGCTTTAATACTTTTTTCAAAAAAAAATAGTGTTAAATTAGTGTGAAGCCAAACTTATCCAAATAAATATTAGTTAAACGGAAATATGACATAGGTTATTATGTGGTTAGATGGTTTTAATTCTTATGTGTACATTTTGGGATTGGGGTTGCAAGTTCGAATCTAACTTGAGTGTTTATTGAGCATTTATTTTGAAAAAATAACAACAAAAAAATCAAATAGGAATCAAACCTGGGACACCTCTCACTCGCAAAGAGGCACAAGGTTAAGTTAATTTGGACCAATGAGCCAAAGCAGCGCTTGTCCTTAAGGGTGTACAGTTTAATATTTTATCTTTATTCAAGTGTATACATGTACATATACATAAATTTTTTCAAAGTTACTGGATGCACGTGCACCCCACCTTCAAAGGTAGATCCACCTCTGAGGTAAGTTCAAGGAAATAATGACATTTTAGGATATTTCACTAAACTTAAGAGACTTTGGGATGAGCTGGAGTCTCTTAAGTCTAATAAGTGCACCTGTGTGTGTAACTGTGAAGGTAAAGTGAAGCTAGAAAAATCATTTGAAGATGAGAAGCTTATACAATTTTTAATAGGTTAGAATAATGTGTATGCTCAGGCAAGAGGAAACACAACATAAATGTTGCTTACTCTCTAATTCTGCAAGATGAAAATCAGAGAGAGACCTATATAAGTGGGTTGATCCCAAACGATTCTTCTTCTTTTATGGTAAGCAATGCGAATCAAAACAAATTTGGCAAGAAAGTCCAGAAATCACCTATTGTTATGCCTAACTTTGTAACTAGATCATTCAATTATCCAAGGATGAACAATCATCAGGAATTACCCAAATACACAAGGACAAACCAGCCACAATAGAAATTTCGAGTTAAGAAGAAGTATAATCCTAATGTATTCTGTGATTTTTGAGGTAAGACTGGACATGTTGGTGATGATTGCTTTAGGTTACATGGTTTTTCAGAAGATTTTCAGTTCATAAACAACAAAGATGGACAGGTTCAGATCAGAGGGAATGCTATTATGTCTGGAGAAGAAGGAGACAATGAACATAAAATTGACATGGATTTAATCAGTCAATATTTCACCAAAGAACAATTCAAGCATTTCATTTAAATGGCAAAATAAAAACCAACAGAGGGATCATCCATGAACAAGGGATCTGAGATAAATGCTAATGCAGTTGCTGGTACTGTTCTTACATATATTGGAACTTGTCTTTCAGTCTTTAATTCTGGAGCATAGATAATAGACTCAGGTGTTTCTGAGCACATATGTTACAACTCTAATTCTTTTCTTTCCATGACAGCTCTTAAAGTTCCTGTTAACATTAATTTGCCTAAATCTCAGTCCATCCTTGTGACTCACATAGGAAGTGTTCTAATTCCTAATAACCTCACCTACATAATATTTTTTATGTTTCAAGTTTTAGATACAATCTGCTATCAGTTCATAAATTGAATGTCCCCTCATCTATTTTTCCTATTCCTACAGGGTAAGATCATTCCTCCATTTCCTCTCCTTCTATTGATTCAAATTCACCACCTTCTAATTCTCAAGACAGCTCCAGTTTTTCTCTTGATTCATCATCTGATTCATCCACACCAACATATTTTGAATCTGCTGATTTACAACCCTCTCCACCTCTTAGGAGATCTTAGAGGAAAAATATTAGGAATTTACCTTCTTACTTAAAAGATTACATTTACAACACTGTTTATCTGAGTGATGTTACTGACTCATGTTTTACTGTGCCTGCTATCCCTGTTTGTTTGTCTGTCTCTGCCCTATCAGCTCCCAATCAGGTTATTCTCAATTCTATTTCCTTTATTACTGAACCTAGCAGTTATTCACAAGTTTGTACCCATCCTGGTTGGGTACAAGAAATGAAGGACGATATTGATGACCTACTACTCAATCAAACCTGGGAAGTTGCCCATTTACCACAAGGCAGAAAGGCATTACCGTGCAAGTGGGTGTATAGACTTAAACAACATGCAGATGGCACTCTTGGGAGATTAAAGGCTAGATTGGTGATTCGAGGTGACATTCAAAAGAAAGGGGTTGATTTCAATGAAACTTTCTCCCCAATAGTCAAAATAACCACTGTCAGATGCCTTTTAGCAATTACGGCCAAGAAAAGGTGGGATATTTACCAATTTGATGTAAACAATGCCTTGTTGCAAGGAAATTTGCAAGAAGAGGTCTATATGAAGTTTCCAGCTGGTCTAGATCCACCTTAACCTAACATGGTTTGTCAACTCAAGAAGTCTCTCTAAGGGTTGAAGAAAGCTTTCAGGCAATAGTATGCCCGGCTTGTAGGGGCTTTAAATTTCAAAGGTTATACAGCTTCACTTAATGACTGTTCTTTATTCTTTAAGCACTCAGGGGATTCCATTTCAATTATTGTAGTATACGTTGATGATATCTTAAGTACAGGAGATGTTACTGATGAAATAAAAAAACTCAAGGCTTTCCTTCAAGCTGAGTTCAAGATTAAAAATCTAGGTCCTTTGAATTATTTTTTAGGAATGGAAGTTTTAAGAG
Organism: Capsicum annuum; assembly: GCF_002878395.1. NCBI lineage: Eukaryota > Viridiplantae > Streptophyta > Magnoliopsida > Solanales > Solanaceae > Capsicum > Capsicum annuum. Next base: position 203,468,238 of record NC_061119.1, on the reverse strand, counting down.
AGGACCAAGGAATTATTCTGAGCCAATGAAAGTATAACTTAGACTTGCTTAATGAGTTTAATGTTTCCCATCTTCCTCTCCGATGGATCCTACAGTGAAATTCCCTGTAAAATCCACCAATCTCATGTCAGATCCTAGTCTTTATAGATATCTCATTGGAAAACTCAATTATTTAACTCATACAAGACCAGTTCTATGCTTTGTTATATTGACCCTTAGCCAGTTTATGGAACAGCCTAGTCTTAACCATTACAAAGCAGGCTTGAGGGTGCTCAATTACTTGAGAACTTACCCAAATCAGGAGATATTCCTTAATGCTTCTTCATCCTTTTCTCTTCACGCCTACTGCGATGTCGACTAGGATTCTTGCTAGACTACACGTCAATCGTTTAGTAGGTTTTTCATCAGCTTGGGTAGTTCACCAATTTCTTGGAAGTCAAAAAAGCAATTCTCCATCTCTCTTTCATTTGGAGAAGTAGAATATCGCTCAATGCGATGATTGGTTTCTGAATTGACATGGTTAAAAAGATTACTCACTGGTTTGGCAATCCCTCCACCAATTCCTATTCCAATTCACTCCAACAGTCAGGCAGCCTTGCATATAGCTCAAAATCCAGTTTTCTATGAGAGAATGAAGGATGTCTAACTTGACTGCCACTTTGTTCGTTAACAATATATCTCCGGCTTGCTATCTCTTTCTTTTGTTCTATCTATAGATCAACTCGCTGACATCTTCACCAAATCCCTTGTCGAACCTCCTCACCATCAGAATATGTGTAAGTTGGGTATCACTTCTTTTCCCTCCAACTTGAGGGGGGATGTTAGACGAAATAAACATTTGGGCTGAGATAAACATTTGAGCAGCAGCAAACGAGACCATGGGCCAACTTAGAATAGAAGGCTTCTTATTTTTAGCTTAGAAGAGAAGTTTCTTTTTTCTTTTATTTTAGTATATTTAGTCTTTGTTTAGCTTAGTAGAGAATATTCTTTAACTTGTATAAATAAAAATGATTGGCGAGGAATAAGAAGAGCAGAAAATTCCCAAACACTATCTTTGTTTATATAAGCAACCATATCTGTCCTTGTGGTGTAGATGTCCCGGTCCAAAATCCATTTAAAATAAATTTTGGAGTATCTTATCCCCTATTTAATTGGATATTTGGATAAATACGTGGTATGCCAATGACTTTCCTTGTATCAAACCCTAACCCTAGCAACAATGATTCCACCCAAAATCTTTTAATACACATAAGTGTTCCCTATGATATCATGATTGATATACTCACAAAGCTTCCTGTGAAATCACTTTTAAGGTTCAAACGTGTTTGCAAATCATGTTATTCTTTAAGTCAAGATGGAAAATTCATCGACCAGCACTATAATACTCACAAAAATTGTCAAAGTACTTTATGGGTTTTGCCAGATGCAACATGAACCAATTGGATTTCTATCACTACACCATGTCTTCTTAAGTCTCTGGTTCCAATTGATCAATTAAGAATGGTCACTAGCATCGAGTATTTCTTATCTAATGGGATAAACTACATCATTACAAGTTTGTTTTAATTGTTCTAACTTATGTACACCTCATAATTAGACAAAGCATCAACAACAACATTTCATGAGGAAGATTTACTGCCCAAATTTTAGAGAACTTTTGTTCACAAGAGTGATGATGGTAAAATCCTTACGAGAAGTACTTATAAAAAAGAAAAGCTCTACCTAATCAACTTGAATTGATTTGAGTTATGCATAAGGACGTTTTGAGCATAAAGAAGCATACGAGTAAAGGGAGAAGATTTAGGTACAAGGCCACATTAAAAACTTATTTTGGAAAATATACATCCTTTTTTATTTGACCTAATTTTCTAGGGTTTTGTGGGGTATAGGTTAAAGTGTTTTAAAAAAACAACCTTTTGCCATCCCTTATGTATTTATTAAATACTTTTTTAACCTCACTTTTCTATTAAATATCAAAAACTTTTTTCTCTCTCCTCACTCTCACTCAAAAAACCATGGTCATTTCTCTTTCCTCTTCCCCAACTTTCATTTTTCATTTTTATCTTCTCTAAAGCTCTAAGATCTTTCATCTTCCACTTTAAATAATTTCTCTTCTGTGCTCCATATTGATGAGTTTTTTTTTTTAATTTTTTTTTCAATTCTAGTTTGTGGTAATTGAATTGATTTGAGAGAATTTTTATTTTCTTTTTGAAAAAAAAGAATTGATTTTACCAATTTTTTTTTGTTTTTAAGTTGGTAATTGTTTGATTTTTGATGAATTATAATTGTTCTTGACGATTGCATGGTGAAATTTTTCGCGAATTTAGTCGGCAAATGTACCAAGAAATTCGAATGTTATTCTGTTAATAGACTGTTCGGTTGATTAAGTATTTGTTTGGTTCGAGTCAAAAAAACTGAAATCTTTTTAAAAAATGAAACTTAAATTTACTGATAATTTGTGTTTTTAAGTTGATATTTAATTGATTGTTGATGGATTATGGTTGTCCTTGTCGATTGCATGGTAAAAAAATTTCACGAATTTAATTAGCTAATGTGCCAAGAAATTTGGATGTTGTTTTGTTAATAGACCGTTCGGTTGATTAGATATTTGTTTGGTTTGATACAAAAAATTGAAATCTTAAAAAATGGAACTTAATTTTATTGAAAATCTATACTTTTAAGTTGATATTTGTTTGATTGTTGATGGATTATGACTGTCCTTGCCGATTGTATGGTAATTTTTTTTTGAATTTCATCGGTTAGTGTGCCAAAAATCTGGACAATGAGAACAAGTTCATTTATGATCCTAGACTTAATAGACTGTAGTCGTCTTTTCTTACCTGATTTTCGTACAGTACTTGATATCGCTTCTCCGATGACCACCAAAATTATGCAACAGATTAAAGCTTTGGAACAAGCTAAGGAGTGTTTCAAATGAGAAAGAGAGACATTGATATTGTTGAATCAAAATGATAAAAAGATGAATAAATGAACATGGAGGAGCTCAAAAAAGTCATGTCATTTATATAGTAGGGTTACCAAAAAAGTGACCGTTGGAAAAGGTCTAAAGAATATTTACGTCTTCTATAATCGATTATCAAGGTTTACTATACACTCTATCATTGTATGTCTGAAAGAGTTGTAATTTTAAACAAGACACAATTGAAGCTTCTTAAAATTGACGAAGTAAAAGAAGATTGAAGAAATACTAGATTATGCAAATTATTTATTATATACTGACACCGTTATTGATTTTTACACATGATAGATAGATTATCAATTTTTTGAGAAGTCGATTATTCACCTACTCACAGGTTTAGGATCAACTATCTGAATATATGGACAAGTTAAAATAATGACAAAAAAAGAGAAATTAAATTAAATTAAATTAAAACATGATAATTAACACCTTTCAAACATTGTAAAACAATTTAGATATATCAATTGTGACACCAAATCACTTTTGAACATGATCAAATGATATTTAAGGCATGCTATAGTCGTAAATCGATGAGATGAAACTAAAAATGGAAGAAATAAAATAAAATAAAATAAATAAGCACCATTCAAGCAATGCAAAACAACTAGATATCATAAAATGAGATTAGACGTGTCTAATGAGCATTAAGAAGAGTGATGGTTGTGACTTTTGGGTGTTCATGAGACAAATAGTGTTTAAGAATAAGTAGTCCTTCTCAATGCAGGCGTTTGTTATGAGTAATTGATTGTTACTATCATTTCTCTTTCTTATACTTATTTGATCTAGTGTTCAATTATTTTGTACTCTCATATGATGATATTTAGTCACTTTTCATTGCTTGAATGATGTTAATTTATTTTATTTTATTTTATTTCTCCTTTTATTAGACTCGTCTTACTTTCTACTAGACTCAGTTGGTCGATACATGACTGTTAATTTAGTCTAGTATAGATGCATATATTTATATATAATATATGCACGGTATCTTTATAGGTCTAGCATCAATCATCTAATTCTATTGACAAGTAAGACAAGACTAAAAAAGGAGAAATAAAATAAATTAAAATAAATAAACATCATTCAAGCAATGAAAAATGAATAAATATTATCATATGAGAGTACAAAATAATTGAACACTCGATCAAATGAGTATAAGGAAGAGTGATGGTAGTAACAACCAATTACTCAGAACATATTTCTGCATTGAGAAGGATTACTTGTTCTCAAACACTACTTGTCCCATGCACCCACAAGTCACAACCATCACTCTTCCTTATGCTCATTAGTTGCGTCTAATCTCATTTGATGATATCTAGTTGTTTTGCATTATTTGGATGGTGCTTATATATTTTATTTTATTTTATTTCTTTCTTTTTTAGTTTCATCTCACTAATTTACGACTATAGCATACCTTAAATATCACTTGATTATGTTCAAAAGTGATTTGGTATCACAATTAATGTATCTAAATTGTTTTACAATGTTTGAAAGGTGTTAATTTTTATACTTTAATTTTATTTAATTTAATTTCTATTTTTTGGTCATTATTCTAACTTGTCCATATATTCAAATAGATGATCATAAACCTACGAATTGGTGTATAATCGACTTTTCAAAAAATTGATAATCTATCTATCATATGTAGAAATCAATAATGGTGTTAGTATATAATAAATAATTCGCACAGTCTAGTATTTCTTCAATCTTTTCTTACTTAAAATTACATAAACATTCTTATCTTTGAATGTTTGTCCTACATAATGATTAACACCATCCGAGAAAGAGTGGCTTCCTTGTGGTCCGAACTGTCTGTCCTCACCCCCTCCACACTCCTCTTCTTTATAATCTTCATTATTATCCCATTCATCACCACCCATGCAATCGTATTTTGTTGACATACCATCCGCTGTCAGGGGTGGTGATGGGGCTGATGTAGAAGCTTGGGACCTTCCAATAACTTTAACCCGCAATATAGGTCTGGAGTTATCAGAATCAATGCAAACCATGTATAATTCCACGTGTTTATCATTCCTTATGAGCGTTGGATGGATTTTCCCCCTCCGTTTCATCAAGTAACTAATTACCACCTCGCTTTGATAACAACTTAATTCACCGTTCTCCATTACGCTTTTAACTATATTGGCGTATGAACCGTTGCGACGAAGGGCAATAGACACTGTCTCCTTAGACATAGTTTTCCAAACCCAACATTTAGGAGTCTCCTCTCATTCACCAGAAAATATACCACCAACAATCACGTAATCTATAATAGACATTAAATACCTCAATAATAGTATTCAATAGATGTGAATAGTGGTTTATGCGCCTAGACTTAATAGACTGAAGTTGTCTTCTTCTTAGCTTCTGGCCGTACAGTGCACGATTGACCCTTTTCCAACGACCACTAGAATAATTCGACGAATTTCAGCGTACAAACAACTTAAGGAGTGTTGGAATGTTGCTATTGAGCCAAGAATCAATTTCGTAATGTGGGATTGATTTTCAAAATTTTTGTATGAAAATGAAAGAAAAATTGGAGCTAAAAATAAGCGAAAGTGGCTTAAAACAATGGAGATAATGTCACTTTCTGATGGATGCCGAAAAATTCGACAAAAAATAGCCGAAAAATGGTCAAAAAATCGAGGAAATGACGCCAAAATTGGGTGGTTAGTAGTGGATTGGTTGAGAAGCTTTGGTATTTTTTTTTAAAAAATTAATTATCCAATATTTATATTTTTTGACATAGACTAAAGTGTAGTTTTAAAAAAATTAGGCCTGGCATGAAAAAGGGGCTAAAATGTATATTTTGTAAGTTGTGTGCTAGAGTTGCATTTATTTTTTGCGGTCCCATTAAAGTGTCTATTTATCCCATTAAAAAAACTTGGTGTCTAAATATAAAAAAAGGAATGTCTATTTTTCCAATTAAAAAAACTTAGTGTCTAAATGTCAAAAAAGATTTGAAAAGTGGTCTTTACTTTTCTATAAATTAGAAAAGCTAGTTTCAACATGTTAGTTTTTGATCATTAAATGAAAGGGAAAGAAATCAGTGTGTAATCATACAAGTAATGTTCACAAAAGATTTAATTTATGGAAGCATACCCTTGAAGTGTGAAACGGTAAAAGCCCCAAATTTCAAACTCGAATATGAAACCAGCAACAATAGAGATATAAGAATAATTTATCTAGATAGGAAATACCCAAAATTGAGAAATCGACAAGTCAAAGATAATCAGAAGAAATTGTACACTCTGACAAATCATAAGAATTGATGAATTAGATGGGAAGTACTTGTCATAGCAGAAATATTATGTGCCTTTAAGAGCACATAAATCCACATATTCATAAATTTATGAAATATTACTGGAAAACACACTAAAAATCAACTTATTGTTATAAATGTATTTACATTATAGTGAATGTCTATCAAGATCTATCAAGATTTACTTTGATATCTATTAGAATTTGACGCATCTGTCTTTTACTCAGACTAGGAGTAAATTTCCCCTATAAATAGAAGGTTCCTTCATTGTAAATTACACATCAAGATCCCTTAAGAGAAGAAATAAGAATTAATCTCTCTATTCTCTCTACCCTTCTTCTTTATTCTTTCTTGTTTTATAACACGTTATCAGCACGAGACTCTGTTAAATAAGGTGAGATTATAAATCTTAAGGATTTCAAGGTTAGTAATTTCTTATGTTATTTATCTTTTGCTACTAATAATATAATTATTGTTGAATTTGAGGAAAAGTAATTGGTTTGGAACCATTTATGTTTTAAATTTATTCCTCAAGAACAATATTATCAAAAGGGATGATAATATGTTGGGTTCAAGTCCCATCAATTTATGCCTACGACGCGTTTATATGGATAACACGTTGAGATTGATCTCAATGTATATATTGATGATATTATGATGGCTAAGGCAAAATAATGGGTATTTGATGAAAAGTCATGAAATATATCCCATTGATATGCTCTATTCCCTAAATAGAATGTGATAGCAATAAATCATATGTATGCCTCAATTTGCTTTTGTAGTAGCTATCATAATTTGATATACTTAAGGCATGATTATATTTTATTCCTGGGGAATGAGAAGCTTATTAATACAAACGTGCAGTTGATTGTGATGGTATCACAACTCACCTCCGAATGAGGCAGAATAACTGAGAAGAGTTATTTAGAAATCTACTTCTAAAGTAGTAAATCTGAAATTTATTCATGTAACAGTAAATCTGAAATTTACTAAAGAAAAAAGTACATGTCATAGTAAACTTGGAGTTTACTAGAATAAAAGTGCATAAATTGATATAAACGATTGTGACATCTCGAAGATGTGCATATTGAATATTAGACATGTATTGAAGAACTAGAAGGTTCTTCGAGAATTGTTTATGTTGCTTGTTCTCATGATAAGTTGGTTGGACCAACTAATGTTGGGATTGAATTCCTTAAATCTGGAAAATAGAAAAGGTGAATATGGGTCTGTTCACCTATCGTGTGATATGTTAAAATGATATATCAATAAGATGATCACATGTACATTCATTGTCAACTTGCAATTTGACATTCATAAAGTTGCTTGCTCAATAAAATTAAGTTAAGAACATAATTTGCAAATTGTCCAATCAAGAAAGTTATCTTGATGATGATGGTTTGGCATTGAATGCCTTCGATAAATAGCTAAATCATCGCTAATGAGAACAAAGCTTCATGTGTTGGTCTGAAATATGATATGTTGCATACAATAACACTTGTATGCATTAGACCAGTAAATTATGATTATTTCTTCTCTCTCAATTGGTTCAAGGTCATGAACCAAATATTTCATCTAATAATTTTGATGTGCGGTATAAGATTGATGAATATACCATGATGCACAAAAATGGAATCCTCAAAGAAGATAGAGGATGTATGTTAATTTTCCTAATATAAGGGGGAGATTATAAGCGGCTATGAAATATGTTAAGAATTATCATCAGATCCTCCTTCAAAAGATAATTCGAGTCAAATGCCGAAAGCATTTCATATTTAAGCTGCAAGTGCTCCTATTTTTTTGTCTCTAAAGGACAAAGTCTATGCATGCGTGAAGTATGATAGACTAATAGGTTCCAAATGAAATAATCCTTGAAAAATAAAGAGCAAATAATCATAATAAGAAGGCAATGTTCTCTCGAAGAGCCTACGACATAACACTTTATGAAACCTTATGAAGGTTCAGGTACCTGAAAATAATAAAGTGATGAGATCTCAAAATGTTATGTCACATTGTGAATCGATACAAACTGATATATCATCAATATCTTTGATACAATATTGGAGCAATATTGTGAAAAATTATGAGGATCTTAATTCTATGTTAATTTAAGTATGCTGACGTAGAAATATTTATCAAGTGATATGAAAGGATGCATCTTGGTAAGTATAAAAATTATTTGATTTGCAGTCCAGATATTTGAAGATGTCACTCATGAAATGTTGAATATTATCGCCTGACAAAATTTATGTGAAAAACTTTTAAGGATTCAAAATGCTTAAAGCATATAAAAGTTTCTGGAAAACTTATTTATAATCCTCCTATTGTATAAGCTTATAGCTTGAAAATCATTGGACCTCTTGGAGATTTTTCAAAGCAATAGATTATTTGCTGAAATTCGAAATATATCGAATTGAATTGGTTATGAAGTACCATATCTTAGTGCAATTGATGCACTCATGTACCTTGCAAATACTATAAGGCCTATAGCCTCTTCGGTTAATATGTTAGCAAGGCATATTTCTACTCCTACTAGAAGACATCGAAATGAGATAAGATACATAAGCTTATTTTATTCTAAAAATTACAGTCTCAATCTTATTGGTCATGCTGATGTTGGGTACTCATATAACCCGCATAAATCTCAGTCTCAAACATGCAATGTGTTCACATTTGGGGATGCTGTCATATCTTGGAAATATACAAAACAGTCTATCATAGTTATCTCATCGAACCATGCGAGATTATAGCTATTCATGAAGTAAACCGACAGTGTGTGTGGTTGAGGTCCACGATACATCTCATTCCTGAAAAATATGGTTTGAAATATGATAAAGTTCTCATGATTTTTATGAAGAAAATGCATCATGCATAGCACAATTTAATGGAGGATTCATAAAAGGAGATAGAATGAAACATATTTCATCAAAGCTTTTCTATACACGTGATCTCCAAAAGAATGGTGATATTAACATGTAACATATTCGTTCAAGTGACAAGGTAGCTGATTTATTCACCAAGTCTTCTTCAACTGCAACTTTCAAGAAGATCGGGATGCAAAGATTCAAGGATGTTCTCATCAGGGGAGTTAATACGCGTTGTACTCTTTTTTCCTTACGAGGTTTTGTCCCAAAGTTTTTTTCTTGTAAGGTTTTTAATGAGGCAGCCGAAATGAGTATTATTAGAGATGTGTACTCTTTTTTCTTCACTAGATTTTTTTTCTACTGAGTTTTTTCTAGTAAGGTTTTAACGAGGCACATTATCTATCTAGACATTCAAGGGGGAGTGTTATAAATATATTTACATTATAGTGAATATCTATCAAGATCTACTTTGATATCTATTAGGATTTGAAGCATCTGTCTTTTACACAGACTAGGAGTAAATTTCCTCTATTAATAGAAGGTTCCTTCATTGTAAATTACACATCAAGATCCCTTAAGAGAAGAAATAAGTATTACTCTCTCTATTCTCTCTACTCTTCTTCTTTATTCTTTCTTGTTTTATAACACTTATATCTTTTATCGAGCTTAGTTTTAATTAATTGAGACTAAAAAGGATCTTTTAGTGGCTAAAAAATTAATTTTCACTAATAACTGACTTTAAAATATAAATTAAACAAAAAGTCCGAAACCAAAATTGTATTTAGTATAAACCACATAAATCTCTTCTATACTGAAAATATTTATATATAATCCCGTTAAGATTTCTCTCTTTCTAATTTGTAAAATATACTTATACACTAGGTAGGCCCTTATACATTGTAGCAATGTATGGTATAACAGATTTACCTATATTTATGGAAAGAGAAATCAGATACTATCTTTCTCTACCTTAATTAACACCATTAATTACCTATCATTATGTGGTGTATGATTAATTATAGTTACTGAAATTTAAATTCAAAAAAAATCTGTTAATTGTTATCATTTACAATATTTTATGTTGTTTATTCATTTTAACAGATAAAAAGTCTTATTATTTCCTTCTTATACTATTTTTAGTAGTAATAAATTACATAAGTAATAATAAAATATAATTTTAATTAAAAACTTTTTAAAAACTATGTAACAACAACATAAAATAATATAAAATTTAGTGGGAGTATTTGTTTTTCATTCTCTTTCCTTTTCTTTAGTAGGAGTAATATTAATACGTATGGATTATTTGTGTTCGCATTGATATGATCCATTAAGCTCCTAGAATATTGATTTTCAAAGTATGTTTTGACGAAAGAAATTATCTTTTATTCACGGAATCATATAAATTTATTATAAAAAATTTAAAATCCTTGAAAAAAATAAACATCAGTTAACAAAATAGTTAAATGAGAATAATATATATCCAAATACAGTTGATATATTTAGTTTTATTATTCAATATGTGATTTATTTATTGAATCAATACAAATAACAGATAAGTTGAAATTTAAAAGATAACATTATACAACAGTTGCACATGTATGTGGACACATTATACATTTAAAAAATAATCCGCAGTAATGTATAATGTCATACTATGCATTTAAGTATTAACATTAAACATGTATACTTTTGTATCCTTATCAGAAGGTATAATGTAACCTTATACAATATTAATACTTCCTAATTGTATAATACCAAATAATACATAAAATGCCTCTTAAATGTAATAAGAACTTCTTAATGTATAACATTATGAAATATATAGCAGAAGAATTATAATACACATTAGTCTTCCAAAAATAACTAATGTATAATGCCTGATATATTATAACTTATACATTAAAATATAATCTTTCAAAATGTATAATATCACAATATACATATAAAATATTCACCTTATACATTAATTATCTACAAGATTATCATAATTTTAAGAAAAAATTAGAGTTATTATAACATTACATTGGCTACACGATAATAAGGAAAAAGAATGATTCAATTTCCTTTATTACGTGAATTGAAAGTATATATCTTCAATTCCAATTATAAAAGTGACGCAAATAGAATGGGGATGAGAGAGTATTAATATTACATTTGCTTGATTGTAGGCGTAAATAAAGGAGCACATATATGGAGCAAAAATCAGTGCACTAAAATATGAGCAAAATATGATATTTTGATATGTATGAGGGGGATGAGAGAGAAAGAGTGAACTTAAGGGATTTAAGTAATTACTTTTGGATTTTAGTAATTTCTTTTTTAATATGGGATTTTATATAATAAGGTAAAGTTAGCTGGTGTATATATGTAATTTTTAGTTGAATTTACGTCTAAATAGAAATTCTAACGTTATAACTAGAGTTGCCCCTTTCTATTTGGACAAAACCCTCTGATCATAGATACGCCAACGACTTTTGTACTTGCATCAAACCCTAAAAAGTACTCTCGTTTAGATGACATAAACTTTCCGGATGATATCATAATTGATATACTCACAAAACTTCCTGTGAATTCACTTTTAAGGTTCAAACGTGTTTGCAAATCATGGTATTCCTTAATTCAAGATGAAAAATTCATCAAGCAGCACCATGATACTCACAAAAATTGTCAAAAGTACTTTCTGGCTTCTGGCAAATACAATAATATGAACCAATTCGATTTCTACCACTACACCATGGACGTCCCCCAACTTGATTGTATACATGACATAAACTTTCCGGATGATATCATGATTGGAAGACTAATGTATAATATAATTCTTCTGCTATAGATTTCATTATGTTATACATTAAGAAGTTCTTATTACATTTAAGAGGCATTTTATCTATTATTTGGTATTATACAATTAGAAAGTATTAATATTGTATAAGGTTACATTATACCTTCTGATAAGGATACAGTAGTATACATGTTTAATGTTAATACTTAAATGCATAGTATGACATTATATATTATTGCAGATTATTTTTTAAAATGTATAATGTGCTCACATACATGCGCAACTATTGTATGATGTTATCTTTTAAATTCCAACTTATCCGTTATTTGCATTGATTCAATAAATACATCACATATTGAATAATAAAACTAAATATATCAACTGTATTTGGATATATATTATTCTCATGTAACTATTTTGTTAATTGATGTTTATTTTTTTCATGAATTTTAAATTATTTATAATAAATTTATATGATTCCGTGAATAAAAGATAATTTCTTTCGTCAAAACATACTTTGGAAATTAATTTTCTAGGAGCTTAATCGATCATATCAGTACGAACACAAATAATCCATACTATTAATATTACTCCTACTAAAGAAAAGGAAAGAGAATGAAAAACAAATACTCCCACTAGATTTTATATTATTTTATGTTGTTGTTACATAATTTTTAAAAAGGTTTTAATTAAAATTATATTTTATTATTGTTTATGTAATTTATTACTACTAAAAATAGTATAAGAAGTAAATAATAAGACTTTTTATCTTTTAAAATGAATAAACAACATAAAATATTGTAAATGATAACAATTAACAGATTTTTTTTGAATTTAAATTTCAATTACTATATTTAATCATACACCACATAATGATATGTAATTAATGGTGTTAATTAAGGTAAAGAAAGATAGTATCTGATTTCTCTTTCCATAAATATAGGTAAATCTGTTGTATCATAAATTTCAGCAAGTATAAGGGACTACCTAATGTATAAGTATATTTTACAAATTAGGAAGAGAGAAAACCTAATGAGATTATATATAAATACTTTCACATATTTATGTGGTTTATACATGGCTTATGTACTTGCGTCAAACCCTAAAAAAGTACTCTCGTTTAGATGACATAAACTTTCCGGATGATATCATAATTGATATACTCATAAAACTTCCTGGAATTCACTTTTAAGGTTCAAACATATTTGTAAATCATGGTATTCCTTAATCCAAGATGAAATATTCATCAAGCAGCACTATCATACTCACAAAAATTATCGAAAGTACTTTCTGACTTCTGGCAGATACAATAATATGAACCAATTTGATTTCTACCACTACGCCATGGACGTCCCCAACTTGATTGTAGTAGTACCATCTTGTTTCTCGAGCCTCCAGTTCCAATTGATTAATTACGAAGGGTGTCTCCAGTTCCAATTGATCAATTACGAATGGTCACTGGCATAGAGTATTTTTCATCTAATGGGATACTTCTTATAATATATGCTGATGACATAATTGTTATGTGGAACCCGACCACTAGAGAATCAAGAAGAATCCCTCATCCGAACCGGAGTACGTCTACGGAAAGGATGCGTGGTTCTTATAATTTTTGCTACTTACCTTGTATTGACAACTACAAAATATTTAGAGTAGGACCTAGAGCTGCCAATAGTAACATGGAAGACACAGTGATTGATATATTTTCAATGAAAAGTAACATGGAAAGCGATTGGCCCTCTTTCTCCAGATTGTCGTTATTTCTTTTATAGGAACGTAGTTATGGCGGATGGGGTTCCTTATATGATGCAGGAAAGGAAAAATATGAATAATTAATCGTACTATAGTACAGGAGAGGAAAAATATGAATAATTAATCGTACTATAGTACGTTTTTGTATGGAGAAGGAACAATTTCAGGAGGAATTATTGCTTCCGCATACGATGGAAAGGGAAGGTTCTGTTTTATGTCATGTAGGAGAAAAACTTGGTTTGATTAGAATAGTGGGAGATAATTATAGAACTCTAGAATATTGGTTGTATAGTATGAAAACAAATTCATGGAATAAGATATTAACAATTTCACTTCCTGACTATTTTTTTGAGACATCTAAGTTTTATGAAGGATGGAGAAGTGTTGTTTCGTAAGTACAATAACAACTCCGAATTCGTGGCTTATAATTCAACAACACAAAAGTTGGAACAAGTTAATGTTGTTGGGATTGAAGGACTTTACTTCAGTAAATTTGTAACTTATGCGGAGTATTTGTCCTCTCCTAATTCCCAGGGATTGGAAGTTTTAGTTGTGTTGTCTCCCAATGCTCCGTTGAGATGGTTTGGGCATATAAAGAAAAGATGCACAAATTTTTAGGAAGTGTGAGATTTTGTCTATAGTGGCTATTATGAGCGGTAGAGGTAGGTACTAAGAAGTCTTGGAGTAAGGTGATTACTGCGGCTTACTAATTGATCACATGACCCTAAATAGAAAGATATGAAGGTCAATGATTAGGATAGAAAGTTAGTAGGTAGTCGAGTATTTGTCTAGTTCTCCTATCAATACTGTTAGTATTGCTTCCTATTGTCTTATTCTTCAATTTTAGAGTTACTTCTTGTTTCCTTTGCTTCAGTTATTGTACATTTTGTGGTTGCTTCTTCTTTTTAGTTGTTTTCGGCATTGACTTCTTTGCTACTGTATTTGTTGTATTTGTTCTACTGTATTTACATAAAAACTACCCTCCCCAAGCCTCGGTTATGATTATCTTTAATATCACAGAATGGATGTTAATCCCATTCCATAGCATTACTAATTGGATCATGTTAGCGCATTTTAATAATTTAATTATATTAAAATGCATTATATCAAATGAAAAAGTGTGTTGTTGATGGTTGCATTTCTCCAATGCACATTAGTGAAATATTATTAAGAGTAAAAGTGTGTATTTACTTTATGTAACTTTTATAACCACCAACATTTTATTTATACTCATTATTTTATGGTAGAATGTGACATTTAGTTCTTGTAACATCTACCATTAGTCTACCTCATTACTCTTGCAACTCTTATAACATTTATTACGTATAGATTATTCATGTACCCACTTTACCACACCATATTCTATCTATTCAATACAAAGATGAATTCCTCACCTATAAATAGGGTGGTGTTTCTTCCTTTGTTGTGGTGAAAGAAGTAAGAAGAAAAGAGATGAGTTGTAGTATATTGTGAGACATGAGGAAAAAATAAGTGTGGGAATATGGAGTAGTAAAAGGGAGAGTTGAGACATATAAAAATATTATAAGTCTTTAGCTATATTCACTATACAAAGAGAGTTTTAATGTGTTTAAGAAATGTGTTCTTATGGTGAAGTTTTGGACTCTTTAACTAATCCATAGTTATTTGAGTTGTACATCGTTGATAGAATGTTGTATCCAGAAGGAGAAAAGTCAAGAGATATACTGCTGGATCGATTTAGATTATGCCATAGTGGGCTTGAATCTCCTTAAAAAGAACGAGATATCTGTGCCTCAGCTAAGGGCGGAACTACCCTTCGAGTAGGGAGTTCATCTGAACCCTTTTCATCAGAAAATTATGTTATATATACATATTTAAAATTATTTTTTATGTATCTCATTTAGTTTGTATGTTCACTAATGAATCCTCTTAGTGAAAATCCTGGCTCCGCCACTAGGCCCTCAGCCAAGAAGAAGATTATCAAATTTTTTTTTATTTTGTTAATTTTATTTCAACTGTAATAATTTATTGTAATTGAGGTATATTACACCAACAGATCATTTATAACAACTTCAATATTCTTGTACTCATTCTTGTGTATTATAAGTACTTTTTTTTTTTTGGTCGAAAATCAACAGATTCTTATTACTCCTTCAAAACGAGTATTTACAACATTCTCAAAGGTATCATAAATGACACACCTTATCCTCTGGATATATCTAATTTATACATTTCCAACAATCTGCTCTAGCGACTCCCTCTCTGTTCTCTTCTTTCCTTTGTGTATCTTCTCCTCAAGTTTGCATTTGCATTCCCACCAAATTTGTTTTCCCACTATCACAGGTCTACGTACTCTTTTATTCCATAATGCGTCATTCTAGCCCCACAACATCCCTCTACTCAATTTTCCTTTTGCCTGCCTAGCTATTCTTCTCCACTATCCCGTTAGTTCTATATTCTGGATCTTATCCTTCATCTTTTTGAGAATGATATCAATGCATTTCTTGGAAAATTTACAGTGAAAGAACAGGTGAGCTGTTGTTTCCTTAGCATCCTCGCACAACATACACTTTTCCTCATTAGTAACGCCCATCTTCTTTAGTCTTGCTCTTGTCATTAACCTTTTATGTGCAACTAACCGGCTGATAAAACCGTGTTTAGGAATACTTTTATTCCAAACACCCATCCAAGTTGGCCACATTGGTTGCTCACCTTTTAGCCATTTAGAACCTCCCTGCATAGTGTATTTTTCATTTACTTTTTGCCATCTATTTTGGATATATCCCGGAGAGACATTATCCCTTACTGCA
Source organism: Capsicum annuum (assembly GCF_002878395.1). Lineage (NCBI taxonomy): Eukaryota > Viridiplantae > Streptophyta > Magnoliopsida > Solanales > Solanaceae > Capsicum > Capsicum annuum. The sequence continues at coordinate 203,451,815 of NC_061119.1, read as the reverse complement.
CAAACACTCTTTAAGTATAGCATGAGTCTTTGGGGCTTTATACTCCCACCAATCAACCCCTTTCAAATAAACATGGCTTACCCATTTCACCCATAGCATATCAGCTTTACTAGCAAAGTGCCAGACATATATCAACAACCCCTAGCCCCCATTCATTCTTCCTTCTAGAAATCATGTCCCACGCTATCAAAGGAGATTTATCCGTATGCACCTGACCAGTCCAAATGAAATTTCTGCACATAGAGACAATCTGCTTCATAATTTTCCTAGGCAATAGAAAAATGGAAACCCAATATGTTTGAATATGCATCAGGATAACATTCACCAGTTGTGTTCTACCCGCGTAAGACAAGTTTTTGGATCCCCAAGGCTTAATTCTACTTATCATCTTATCCAGAAGCCCTTCACAATCCATTGTAGACAACTTCTTGGGTGAAATAGGCATTCCTGAGTATTTGAAGGGTAATTTTCCCATTGAATACCCTGTGGCTTCAAATATATCATGTACTCTTTGATCATCCATATTTGTTGAAAAAAACTTGATTTTATTGCATTTGTGTTTAGACCTAAGGTCATAGAGAAGTTTTTAAGACCCCTCAAAAGGAGCATAATAGATGGTTGTTCCCCCTTTGCAGAACACCAATATGTCATCATCAAAGCATAGGTGGTTGAGCTTTAAACTTTTGCACTTCGTGTGAAACTTTTAAGTTTTTCTGATTTGCTACCCAATTCATAATACTTGTAAAATACTCCATGTTAACACTTCATTTTGGCTCTTTGCCTAAAATTAAAGCTTTCAGGTTTTTAGATCGTTAAAGGGCACAAAATATATTTTTTCACACATTTTTTAATAATTTTTAACATATTATTGATAATCATCATTATTTTAAAATATTTACCAATTTATTATCATATTTTTCTTTTTTAATTAAAAAACTTATACTTAAATTATTTTATTAATAAAATTTTTAATTAATAATATTTTTTTATTTTTTTTTAAAAAAATCCCCACCTCCTTCCCCTCCCCCTCCCCCACCCCCACCCCCCATCCGTGTCTTCTTCTAAATCAACAAGAAACCATTGAAGATGGAGCCTTCTGAAGCAACAAGAAACCATTGAAGATTGAGAAATTAATTTTAAGCATCAAAATGGAGAAACTCCATTACCAATAAAATCAAAAACTCTATTAACAACAACAAAATCACTAATCAATCTTTCCATTGTCAACAACATCAAAGATGTGAAAAAAATCTTTCTTTTTTTTATAAAATCAGTTAAAGAAATCTTTTTTTCATTTATTAATGGAGTTGTTGATTTAACAACAATTATGTGTATGTGCTGCTGACTATGTCTGTGTAAACGACGGGGGAAAGGTGTGTGAAGAAGACGATTGTGTGTGTATGTGTGTTGCTAACTGTTGTTAATGTAGTTGTTGTTTGTGTGCGTGAAGACGACGAGGGAGGGCGGGTGTGAAGAAGATGACTGGGTGGGTGGGGGTGTTTTTTTTTTTTTTTTTTTAAAAAACTTCTTTTTAATAATCAATTTTTTATTTTTATTTTTAAATAATTTTATAATTATTTTTTAATAATTTGGATCCTCAATGCAATTTTTTATTTTTATTTTTAAAAATTTTATAATTTCTTTTGAATAATCAGTTTTTATTTTTATTTTTAAATAATTTTAAATTATTTTTTAATAATTTGGATCCTCAATGCCATTTTTTATTTTTTATTTTTTAAAAAATTTATAATTTTATTTTTATCTTTTAAATAATTTTATAATTATTTTTTAATAATTTTTTTTAATAATCAATATTTTATTTTATTTTTTATTAATTTTATAATTATTTTTTAGTAATTTGAATCCTCAATGCAATTTTTTATATTTATTTTTAAAAAAATTTATAATTTCTTTTGAATTATCATTTTTTATTTTTATTTTTAAAATAATTTTATAATTATTTTTTAATAATTTGGATCCTCAATGCCATTTTTATTTTTATATGAGAAAATGGTCTATTACCCCTAACCTTTAGTCGAAATCTCAACTACACACTCAACCTTTAAAGGTGACTTATTACTCCGCTGAACTATTTTAAAATGAAATTATTACCCCGAACTATTTTAAAGTGAAATTATTACCTTCCCTCCTCCCCCGAAAATTGATAACCAGTCATTTAGAATGTGGGTGTGATGCACGCGCTGTCACGTGTCATGCCACACAATTTTACGTCATATTACTTTTTTTTACTATAAAAATTTAATTTCACTTCATATGCCTTCTTCTTCTTTTTCTTCTTCTTCAATGACATAATGAATCATATGAAATTCACACGATATGTAATCTTATCAAAATCAAATCAACAATTAATGTTCAAAAAAATATTTGATTTTCACAAAATGTCACCTCCTTCAATGGTGCAGTTTTAATGGTAAAATGCCGTTGGACAGTGACGACTCCGAAAAATTCAAAATTCTGGCAACTTTTTTTTTTTTTGATAAATTTCAACATTTTCAATGTCAATCAATTTTTCGGGAGTTAAGGAATGATTCTAACACAGAAATTAATTTGAATTTTCCAATCTAAACTAATTCAACAGTCTCACGTAATTTGAGTTCTTGAATGCTATTGAAGAAGAAGTATCATTGATGAGTTTTTAGATGTCATTGAAGAGTTCTTGAATGCTATTAAAGAAGAAATATCATTGATGAGTTCTTGGATGTCATTGAAGTGTTCTTGGATGCCATTGAAAAATAAGAAAGAAGAAAATAATTAAAATTATATATATTTATTTAAAGAAATATTAAAAATAAATTTTTAATAAATTATTTTCGTTTTAAAGAGAGTGAAACACACTCTCTTTAAAAGAGAGTGAAACATACTCTCTTGTCATGTCAACGTTTGAGAATAATAATTTCATTTTAAAATAATTCAAGGGAGTAATAGATCTCTTTAAAGATTAAGTGTGTAGTTAAAATTTTGACTAAAGGTTGAGGGTAATAGATCATTTTCTTTTTTTATATTTTAAAATTTTATATATTTTTATTTTTTGAGTAATTTTATAATTACTTTTTAATATATTGGATCCATAATATCATGTGTAAACTTTCAATTGGTATTTTTATTGCGTCAATGTACGTGTAACACACACTTTGAGCCTTTAGTTCATTGGAAAAAAATACCCAATTAAAATAAAATTAAGAGATTTAAAAATCTAATAAATACAAGTCTTAGTTTAGAAGTCTGAATAAATTTTCGGGGTAAGTTTGTGATCTAATGGGTTTGGCCAAATGAAAAATAGGATCTCTTTTTCCCATTTCTCTCAAAACCACTGCCAACGGCCGGAGCTCCGGTGAATGAGCTCCGGCCACCGCTCAACATCTCAACCACCAGCCACAACAACCGTCCTTTCTTCCCACGCCTCTCTCTATCACTGTTGCCGTCGGATTTGACCACCGACGGCCGGCGAACACCATCACCACCGCACCATCATTGTCTTCTCCGCCTCTAGCGAACAGCAATAACAACAAAAACTGTTGCTCGATAGAAGCAACACACAATCAGCCGGTGAACTCCGTCACTGCTCCGACTAGATCTGGACGGAACAAGCCAAGCTCCAACAATGTCCACAGCTCTGACCTCCACAGCTTCGGTAATAACCAAAAACTGCGAGCTCCGTCAAAAAAACCATCAGATCTGGACAATTTCAGTGACCTTTCTCCTCTTCTCCCATTTTGTGTATATGTTTAATATTTGGGTTTTACTATTTTTGTCCTAACATCTATGTTCATATTTTTACTCGTCATTTGCTTTAGGTTGTTGTTGATTTTGCTATTGTTATTTATTTTTTATTAATTTGACTGGTCTTCTTTGCTGATAAACTAAGTTTTATAAAAAAATAAATAATAGTAATCTCTACTTCATCAGAGGTAGAGGTATGGACTGCGTACATCTTACCCCCAGACCCCACTAAGTGGGAATACACTGGGTTTGTTGTTGTTGAATCTCTACTGAGTTGTCATATTTTATTTTACTTTACTAGTTTATTTTTCTTCACTGATTATCTATTGTTAATACTAATTGATCCAACAACGAGTTGATGTTTTAGGACTTCTGTTTGGATCTAATGTTGTCATCGTATTAAGATATTACTTTCTTTGGTGTTGGTTCGATTTTCATGGCGTTCTAAACTTTTGTTCGTGTTTAATGTAATATTATCATATTTTCATTAAATATTTATCGTAGGTTACTCTTCTGTTTTGGTTAACTACTGAATTGTTTTGTTATTTTTGGACATTTGAATGATTTTGCCCTTTTTTTGCATTGTCCATAATTTCACTTTGATATTTAGTGGTAATCAACACTTGGCGATGAAGAAATTATTTGTCGATTTTTGAGGCCTTCACAAATAAAAAAAATGAATTTTACGTATATAAATACGTAACAAAAATAAATATTTTTGGGCTATGACGAAATTCTTATAATATTTTAAAATTTTATCTGAGCCCATTTTTTAATAAAAATTTATTTTTTATATACATATATGCATACATAGTTTTTAATCTATTTATTATTTATTCATTACTAACATTTTTATGAGAGTATTTTGTAAAGGTTTTCGAAAATATTTGTCAGCAAAGTCATTCAAAGAAGACTTTAAATTTTATGTTTGTATTTTTTTTTTTTTTGCATTATTACACTTGTACAAATGTCAATTATAGTGAAATTTTATTTTTTGGGGCACTGAGTAGAATTTCTTTATTTACACAATCCTTATCACGCGTTTAGATAAATTTAGGCCATTAATATATATATTAAATCGATTTAGATAATTAATAAAAATAATTCATATTTTTTACACTAAAAACCTTACGTAATCTATTTTTATTTAAAATAAATTTTTTTGTATTCAATCATTACTTTTTTTATTTCATATACATTCCTATATATATTTTTTTATTTATTTATCTCTATATACTTTTATACATATTATTACTATAATATATATAATTCATACATTCTTTATATATAAAATATTTACATCATTTTTACACATTTTGTATTTGTATGTATACACATTGATTTTTTCTCCATTTTTCAATAAACTTACCACATTTATGAATTCTGAAGGATGCCTAACTCCTTCCCTTCGAAATAATTTGAATCCTTACTTGGAATCTAAAATGGTTTCGTAGATTAAATAAAATCATATTTGTTAATAAATAAATAAGTTTCCTTATTTTTCTTAAAAATTAGGTGGCGATTCTATATAAAATCAATTCTTTTAGAGTCCATAATGTCGTGCTTGATCTTAGGTAAAAATAGGGTATGACAATCCATACATACCAGAAATAACAAAGGGGATATTGGACCCCTTGTCTGAGTCCTCTCTTGCCTGTGATCTTGACATATACCCTTCCATTAATAACAATTGAGTACTGTGTAGTCGTGAAACATTCCATGACCCATTGAATAAATTGATTAGGGAAATCAAGACCATATAACACCTCCCTGACAAAGTCCCATTCGAATGAATCATAGGCTTTTCGCAAGTCAATTTTTATTAGGCAACTTTTGTAGTATTCTTCCAATTGTGTAATCTGACAAGGTCCTGGAATATGAGTTTATTTTGTGCAATACTCCTCCCAGCTATAAAAGCACTTTGGTTTGTAGACACCAAAGTTGGGAACACATTCCTCAGTTTTGTAAATAACATTTTAGATATGATTTTATATGTTGTGTTGCAATAGGAGATTGGCCGATAATCATTTACTGATTTAGTATGTGACCCCTTTGGAATCAAAGTAATTATAGTTGTATTTACTCCTTTAAGCATTTTTCCAGTTCTAAAAAATTCTAGCACTTCTGCTGTTACCTCTGCACCCACCACATACCAACTATCTTTGAAAAATTAGCTCCCAAAGCCATTTGCCCCTGGAGCTTTATCTACATCAATTGCCCATAATGCTTCCTTAACATCCCCTTCATCAAACTCTTGCACTAGCAATGCTCTATCATGTGATGACACTCTACTCCCCTGTCCGAGTACTCTACTATCTACTACCGGTCTTGTATCTGAACATGTCCCCAATAGGTCAGTGTAATATTCAATAAAAGCATTGACCAATCCCTGTGCATCCATTCTATCTCTGCCTCCTTTATCCTTAACTCAGAATACTCTATTAGAATGTCTAGTTTTGATATGAGTATGAAAAAACATTGTATTTAAATCCCTTTCTTTCAACTATTTTATCTTGCTTCTCTGGAGTATACTTCTCTTTTGCTATTTTTAGTATTCTATATTCATTAGCTGCATGTATCTCTTGATCAATTAACTTTTGATTCTTGGGGTCAACATGTAATTTGGTTTGAAGTTCCTTCAATGCCTTGAGGCCATCTTCCTCCCTTAACTCTATATCACTAAACTTAGCCTTATTCAGCCTAGTTAACATGCATTTCATCCTATTTAACTTATCAACTACTTGGTATATTTTCCTGCCTGCACGTGAAATCTGCTAACTCTCTGCGACTTTGGTTAGGAATTCAGGAGCAAGACTCCATATATTATAATATTTAAACTGTTTTCTCTCTATTCCTGTGTTTGTTCCCATTGGATTATAGTTGGACAATGGTTAGACAAACCTTCATTCATGAAGTGTACATAGATGATTGGTTGTTGGACAAGCTATTCATCATTTACCAAGACCCTACAATCTTACTTACCACCCTGGCCTCACCCTGCTGTTTATTGGTCCACGCATAGTAAGCTCTTGAAGATTTTAAATCTGGAAGCTGGCACATCTTAACTTACTGCTTGAAATCTTTTATTTCAGCCATTATGACTCTATAACCCACTATTTCTTCAATTCCTAACACACTATTAAAGTTACCCATTACCACCCATGGTCCTTGAATTATGTTGCTTATCCTCTAGATATCCTTCCATAGCTCCTTCCTAATCACACGATCATTGAATGTATACACTAGTGTGATTAGCATGGTATTCCCTATGCCTTTATGTTTAACTTGACTATGTATCAACTGTGAACTTACCTTCAATATTTGAACCTCAAATGTATCTTGTTTCCATAGCAACCACACCTTTCCACTAGGATGTCTATTGTGATTTGTAACAAACGACCAGTACATACACAATTTAAGAGATGCTCTTATGGCATTAGGCATTAGCTCTCTTAACTCTTATCTCTAGGAGTACAAACATGCCTACCTTCAGCCTATGCATGAACAACTTGTTTGTCTGCTCTGTTTAGACCCCTAGAGTTACAAAATCCAATGTTATCCAGCAAAGATGGGATTTACCCCATTCCTCCCTTTTACAAGGCTCTTACCCTTTCTAATGGTAGACCTCACACCATGTTTGTCTATTTTAGCTATTGGCGCAACTCCCACTTGATTATCCACTTCTTCACCCAAAGCAGCGAAGGCATTACTCACCTCTGCCTGACTACTTGTGGATGCTTTAGTCGTTACTATCTTCTTTCCCTGCACCTCCGTCCATGCTTCAGTTTGTTTTTTGTCATTTTTTTCTTGTGCACCTGGGATTATCTTCTTGCCCTCAGTTATCACTTTATCATGCCTTCTACAATTCAGTTCTGTATGCGTAAAATTTTTACATTTGGTGCATCACGTAGGCTTCCATTCATATTCAACTTCTTGTCTTACTATTTCTCCAATTTCATTTTCAAACAAGATCTCTTTTGGATACATTTTATCTATTGGCATTTCTACTAATACTTAAGCAAACGTCATTCTATCTTTATTCATAGTCACCCTATCAACTTTGATTGAATTCCCTACCAAGATTGCGAGCTTTGTAAACGCCTTTTGACACCAGTATTTTACGTCTAAACCATTCAACCAAACCCAAACTATCACATTCTTCATTCCCTCTTTTGATGTAACAATACCAGCCCTGCAAGGCTTTACTACTACTGGTTTTCGATCGAACATTAGCAAACCCTCCTCAACCACCTTATCGTGATTATCTCTGTTCACGAATCGCACTAGAAACACCCCCTTATTCACTTGGACTAATTTATCAATTTCGTAATTCTTCAACACTCTCTTAAGAAAACCCTCCATTACCAGCTTTGGTGGGTTCAACCCCATCACATAGCACACAATACTAGTTAACTAGTAGTCCATTTACCCTTGTACATCCTCCATCGTTATTTTTATGTTACCTACAGGCTTCTCCAGAGAGGATAAGTCACAGCCTTCTTTCCCCATCGATTTTCCCATAATTTTACTCCACAAATTATACTCTTGTCTACCAGTTGACTTAGGATAAAGGGGTTTTGGATGGCCTACCATCTATCCATCATTTTCCTCATTCTCCACCATATCCACCCATGATTCACTGCTCGAACTCATTTTTGGGCTCCCACCAGGTGTACTCTTTGCTGTACTTCCACTCGACATTGCAATTGGTTGCACTCCACCCAGCAGATTAACATTCTTTAGTTTTTTTGAGTCTCCTGTTTGTGGAATTCCTCTACCCCTATTGTAGTTTTGGTCTAAGTAACCTACAAATCTCAGAACATAAGTTCTTAATCCAGAAAGATTACCTTGAGTGGTGTTTTTCAATTCATTCTCCAATATTTGTAGCCGAGCTTCATTCCTCTTGTTGAACAACTGGTCGAGGGTCCTTCAAATTTCATGAGCTGATTTACACCTTATAATATGGTCAAATAAGCTGGAGGAGATAGACCTCTTCAGTATGAACTCCGCCTTCGCATTAATTTGCTTCCACTTCTGATATGCATTACTACTCCCCGGTCCGTCGTCCGGAGAACTTGTGTTACTCCCGTTAACAACATTCCGCAAATTCTCACCTACAAGGTATGATTTCATACGAGTCTTCCATACTTTGTAATTGGACTGATTCAACAACTCCATTCCCAATCCATTAACGCAACCCCTTAAATCCATACGAATAAACTAGTTGAATTAACCACAACCTGATCTTGAAATAAACACAAGTCAATCTAAGCTTTGGCTCTGATATTATGTAGAGAATAGCAGAACAAAGGTGTAATTGGGGAGACCTTCTGCTAACCCAAGATTGTTAACTAAGATCGGAAGATTCAATAAAAGAAGGGGAAGCTATGAAAAGAGAAGGAAGAACTTTTAATATGGAAAACACTATTTGAATTGGTTTTATTTTTTGGTTGATTACAAATGCCTAATGTCATACCTATTTATACTTGTGTAAGGATGATTTTAGATACTATAAATGTAGAGTATTCTATCCTCTTCCACAAATATCTAACACTCTAGAATATCTGGATCTTTCCTATATACAATTATCAAATAGAGTACATTTTTCAAAATTTCTCTACCTAGAATTACCTAAAATATCTTGATATTTCTTCAAGATGATTATCGTAGAAATTACACAAGATATTCTAGAAACTTTACTAGAAAAATTATGCTATCCAAAAATCAACTTTAAATATTCTTTACAAGAATTGCTTCTTATGTACCTCTCGGAAATGGCTATTTTCATAGCTTCTTTACCCGAAATAGTATGATTGCAGAAACTCCCGAACCCTTCTATTCCAACTATTACTTTTCACGCTCTCTGTCCCTCCCTCTTAAACTTGTTTTAATGAAAACGAATGTCATGCAAAGATTTGATCTTTTTGAACTCTGTCTCTAACTCACTAGAGGCATGGGAAAGAAAATTTGATAAAAGTATAAAGACCGGCCCTTTTTCATCAACATATTGAAAGCTTTCTATTTGTGTGATAACATCTTCATCACTTTGAAACTCATCCTCAATACTTTCTAGTCCATGAGTTAGCAGGTATTCCAGTAACATCAGCGCCTTATAAGATGGTCGCCTGCTTTCACATCTGAAGTAGGATTAGTACTGATGTACTTGTTTTTTCGCTCTTACTTGTCCAAACTTCAAGATCAACAACCAATTAACTCCCTTCCTTCCCTCTAGAATTATATATCAACCATCAAAACATCGCTCAATCTCGTTACTCACTCAATTGTTGGAGCAACTTCAGCTACAAGAAGTAGGATTTTTAGCGACCAATATTAACAATGTACATGAATCCAGTCCTTATAAATATACTCATGACGACCAAAAAAATGAATCCTTAAAAGCCAATATTTAATTCAACTCTAACGACGGTATAAACTTTTCTTAAAACACATAATACCCGATCGCAAAAAACAAATTAATGAATAAAAAAGAGGCGCTTCTTTTTCCCCAACCCACCCTCCGCCCACTTCCTTACCTTTAGTTAAGCAAATTCCCACAAAGTAAATTTTTAGGGAGCAAAAAGGGCTGCTCGACTCCTTTTGGTACTTTTGTATGACCTTCGTACAATCTTAGATCCTATTGGAAGTCCCCTGATCATGTACAAGGTCGCACACACCAAACTGAGGCCAACAACTGCTAAAATAAGAGTGAGATAGATCCAACAAGACCGTTGTTAAATGAGATCTCAGTGGTAATAAGGAATGCACAGGGCAAAATTGGAACTTTCATACAAAGGATTGAATATGAAACCATGATCTTTCTGCTAGAATAGCAGAGTACAGGGACAAACTGATGGTAAGTGCAGGGTCCTAATGGCTAGAAAGACCACTCGAATGCAGGATATACAAGAGAAGAACGTCAACCCCTTCACAGTTTTGCAAGAAAAATCCACACAAGAAGGAGAGATCAACATGCTATCGAAAACCATGGAGGATATCTGAAATGACAACCAGCCGAGTAGGAAGAATGCCAGCACCCAGATAAACCCACAAGATGGGATACAAAAAAATGACAACCAGCAAAACAAGACATGGACTGCTATCAAATTAGTAACCATTAACAACAACACGAGTATTCCGCACGAACACATAGAGGGAAAGGAAATAGATCCTGGATTACTGAGTACAATTGCACTGACAATGAACTACCTATTATGAAAAAATGCAGACTCACAGTTGATATCATACCTCCTGAAGATAACAACATAACAACGAAGAAAAGTGTCTGCCCAACTATCCCGTTCAACAAAACATCAAATTTATCAACAACTTTTTCAATAGAGATATGGATGTCTCCACCAGCATAGATTTGCATAAGGTGATAAGTTTACTTGATATACTTTACATGAGCCAATGGTCTATCGGAAACAATCTCTTTACTTTCATAAGATTGGGGTAAGGTTGCGGACACTTAGGAGATTACTCTTAGTATGTTACTGTTGTAGTTTCCTCTAGTACTTATTTTTTCCTAAAACTTGGTCACACCATGAGAACTTAACTCGATCTCGTTACTTATAAATTGTTGGAGCAACTTCAGCTGCAAGAACTAGGATTTGTAACAACGAATGGTCAACAAAAGTACGCGAATCCAATCGTTCTAAATATACTTATGGTGATTAAAAAAAAAAAAAACCAGTCCTCAAATTAAAAGCCAATTTTCAATTCAATATTAACGACGGTATAAACTTCAGACCTTAGGAAACAGAATACCTTTTGTGAAGCAAAAAGGGCTGACCCTTGTACCATTATTTTCTAAGTAATCATATTCCTGCCTATATATGGGAGGGTTAATTTCTGTAACATCTCAAATTTCCAACACAAACGCTGATGTATATTATAACTACCGAGTAGAATTGCACTGAGTTTAAGAAATACTAGTACTCCCTCCGT
>NC_061119.1:203368533-203437127 GCF_002878395.1 Capsicum annuum | reverse complement strand
TATTTTTTTTTAAATATTATTACTTTTATTTCCTACACTGACTACACGATTACCTTTTATTAATAACATATGAATCACCTAATAATTGAAATAAATAATTGTATTTACCATATGAATCACCATAATACCATAGATCACCCGTTAATATCACATGAATCACCCAATAATTGAAATAAATAATTGTATCTACCATATGAATCACCATAATACCATATAAATCACCCATTAATATCATATGAATTACCCAATAATTGTATCTACCATATGAATCACCATAATACAATATGTATCACCCATTAATATCATATGTATCACCTATTAAAATCATACAAAATGTATCTATCGTATGAATCACCATAATACCCATATAATGATATCATATTTATTATTCATATGAATCACCACTAAAAAAATAAACATGTATGAATAACTAAATAAATTTATACATGTATCAAAAGATTAATTTTAAAAAAATGGGAGAGATTTTAGGAAAGGAAAAAAAAGTTGCATGATGGAGGAGAAAAAAATCAGGAAGGAAGATGATTTAAGCATTAATGGAAGAAAAAAACCAGGAAGGAAGATGATTTAATTATTGATAATTAGGGAGATATTTTAGGAAAGAATATCTTGAACGAGTTAATGGTGGAGTAAAAATAGGATGTGGGATTTTCTTGATATGTATCAAGAGTAAAGTTGAAAAATGGAATTTTATGTAAATTTTTAAAAAGTAAGGGATATTAGATAGTATAGTCTCTTAAGTATGAGATTTGTGTAATTTAGTGGATCCATTTTTTGATAGCATACACGTTTTTGGACATTAACTAGCTTACGCGAACGTTCCTTCCACGTTTATCCCAAATAAACACTTGATATAAATCTCTCTCTATATAAAAGAGAATCAAGACCATGCTGATGTGGCATATCTAAGAGGCTAGCATTTGCATTTCTTTTTTTCTCATGTTTTTGACATTTTATTGGTTTATTTCTTTTTGAAATTTTATTGGTCTAATTTATTTCTTCATTTACGCTGCCACTAATGGTTGTTGCCACATGCTACAAACATTACATATTCCACATTTATGGTATGGTTGAATCTTTCATATCCCAGTTTAATGGATATAAACCTCCCTTCTATGCAATAATAGTGATAAAATTGGGATATCCTCTAGATCTTGCTGCTTCCTACTCGAAGGTTCAAATCTGTCGAATTTTCTTCTTCTTTTACCCTGTTTTTATTTTGAGTTGATGATTTTGATAACTTCATAAATGGTGTATTCAGAGAACAACTGAATTTCATCATTTCAAAAGGTGGTAGTAAGTTTATTTGTTAACTTTTTCAGTTTTAACATACATACAGATCTATATATATTGTTATGAGAAAGAAAAATCAAGATAAAGACTATAAACTTATCATTCTCAGATGAGAAGGGAAACCTTGTTTTGATGGTATATATGGAGATTTTATGAAGCGAGGAATATATGAGGTTATCTAATTTTCATATCATTAACCTAATAATTTGACAGATTGATTTTTTTTTTCTATAAAGAAAAGTTCAAGTTCTTAAAAGGGACTTGGTGCACTAAAGCTCCCGCTACGTATAAGGATTTGAAAAGGATCCAATCATAATAATCTATCCTACATAGTCTTTAACATTTCTGGAGACTATTGGTATGACTTGAACCTATGACATCTTAATCATGTGGAAGTTGATGTTCTTGAAAAGGAATAAAAGAAATTTGGAAATAAGAATTAGAGAATTTATTCATCTCAATTTAAACTTCAAGTAGTTGTCTTTCTTGACTTTACGCCAAGCAACACTGAAAGTGAATATTTATTTTTTTATATGATAACGTTTCTATGTACTTAAATTTTTTATGATACCTCTAAATATATTTATTCACTTGTGTAAATGCATTTTTGATCTTTTTAATACTTAAAATATATGTATTGTGCAGGTTGATGAGCTATTATTAAATTAATGGAGTGAATATTATTTTATTTAAGATAGGTTGTTTCTTATGTATATGCCATCTTTCATAGACCAATATATTGATTCCCTTTGTTTTATTTTTTCTCGGTGAGATAAAAGTGAAATTAATGACATAAGATAGTGTAATCGATAATTCATCTTAGTATTTGTGAAATACGTTGTATATTATTATGAGGTAGTAAAATCGTGTATTTGATGTTTATAGTATGTATTTAAAAGCTGATAGATAATTAAATATATGTATATATACGTATATCTCGTGTAGTGATATATGCAGTAATCGAAAACTAGATAACTAAATCTATATATCAAAATATTTTAAATGATACGTTGATATATATCATACTATTGAGGAAATAGATATACTATTTTGGGTCAATGAAGACACTCGTATGTTGTTGAAGTTGTAATAACGTAAGACAAGTATTACGAGATATATAGGGGGAGAGGAAAAAAGGAAGTAGGGGAGGGAGACAGAAAATTGAATCCTGAAACTGGCATATACTTATCATTTGCTTTGAATTTCAAATTTTGAATGACCGCCAAATTTTGGCGGTGAATTTGAGTTTTTTCGCTTACAAGTTTTGTATCTGAGTATATGTGAAATATGTTGTATATTATTCTGGGGTAGTAAAATCATGTATGTGATGTTTATAATACGTATTTGAAAGATGATAGACAATTGAATATATGTATATATACGTATATCTCGTGTAGTGACATATGTAGTAATCGAAAGCTAGATAACTGAATCTATATATCAAAATATTTTGAATGATACATTGATATATATCGTACTATTGAGGAAATAGATATACTATTTGGGTCAATTGTAACACCCCGAGAGTACACCCTAGGCGTCACACGGTGCTTACAGTCCCGAGGGACCACAAGTTAACCCATGAGCTGGTACCTGTTGTGAACACTAAATAACATAATCATAAATATGAAAGAATAACTAATATGCCATAAGGTTTTAATATCTGAAACAAATACAGAATTATGAATCTAAAGAAATAATTATCTGAGTCTGAATAAATACTGAAATCTGAGACAAACTGAATAACTAATTGACATGTCAACTGAAGTCTGAATACTGAATAACTGACTATAGTGTCTAAAAGCCTCTAAACAGAATAACTGTGAGTTGATGGGACATGCCCCAACTAACTTCAACTAACTACTAAACTGAAAGCCTGAAATAAAATAATTCGTCCTCGAAATATGAGGACTCACCAATGCTACTGCTGAGAGTCTGAGAAGTCTAAGCGTGATCAGGAAACTGAGCGTCAGAACCTATGATATAATACATCATAGCGCAAAAGAAAGGTATGCGATCAGTACTTTGAATGTACTGGTATGCTACATGAGGTAGGCTGACATGCATGGTTTCGTGAACAAGAATAATAACTGTCTAAATATACATGTAAAATATAGAGTACTGAATAGAGAGCATGAAATTTTTAGATACTAAAAATATGTGAAATCTGTAAATACGGTGTATGTATGAAAGTCTGTAAATACAGAAGGTACGTGAAATCTATAGATACTGGGGATGTATGACCAAGCATATAACATGAACTGAATAAAATTTTGTACACTGAAATACTAAAATAACTGATATCTGTATGCCTTAGTCGAACAACACTGAGACTAAACTACTGGTCTGATTATTGAACTGAGACTGTGGGAGCTATCATCTAACCGACATGCCCCAATTCGAGATAATCGGGGTCCAACCTGTAACCTCAATTGGAAGGATATTAATACCGTGCCATGGGTATTAACGCTGGCTATGTGGATCCACTATTTTGATGTACTATCCCAAAGGACTAAAGGTATCAAGCCTGAACTGACGGGTGACCCCTGCGAGATAGTCAAGCCTAAACTGATGGGTGGCTTCTCATATACTATGTTGGCTAGGTAGTTCTGGAGTTTAGGGACTGCTACTAGCGACTTTGCCTATCTGACGGGGAAGCTACCATCCCTACACTCGCTCGATGCTAAATCCTACTCCCAACTGAATGACACTGAGTTACTGACTATTTCTGAGTTTAACTGACTGTTTTGATAATGCTCATAATATAATCTGAAGTTATTATGAAGATACTAACACTAGACTAAGTAAACAACTATGATTTTTGGGTATTTAATACCCCCAGGACTCAAAAGCAATAATAGTAAAACGACACTAAGCTTGAAGGACACAACATAAAGGCTTTTATTAAATATTCATTCTTGTAAGCATTTTATCAAACACTTGATATGCATGGTGTACATTAAGCATGATAAATAGACCAAAACTTGTAGTAGAGTACAATTTCAATACTATTAACACAAATCATGAATTAAATCAGTAGACAACAACATTTAAATCTATGGAGTATAGTAATAGACATCAATTTCGTTAAAACATGATATAGAACAAGATTCATGGATGGTTTTAATCATAATTCAAAATCAATATAACTTGAAAGATAGAAAATTCACAATTTAAATCGGATGTTTGGACTCCATGGGTGAAAGGGGCCCATGGATGAATATCTAACATACCTTAATTGATGGGTTTCCTGAAATTCTTGGTGAATTCTTGAGGATTGTCCTTAATTCTTTGAAGCTAGGGTTTTCTTGATTGGGAGAGAATGTTCTTTGATTTGGGGAAAAAGCTATTAATGAATAAGCTTAAGACATTCCCAGGGATCAAATCCCATATCTGGGTGGATTGAAATGATAGAAAAAGACTGTTTTAACCCTGAACAAAACTTTAACTTTCCATAGAATTTTCCCGATTTTGCCCCTTGGCGCGACACGCCACTGAAAATTACCAATAGGAATGTGGTTGTTGGCGCGACGTGGTGGTATCACGTTGCCACCTTGGATGCAACCTGGAAACTTGGCACGATACAGTACAATCGCGTTGCTTTACTTAAAACTGACAACTATGAATTGGGTCCTTGGTGCGATGGGCCAACATCGCGATCCCTTACTGGAAGTGGACAATTGAGAATTTGAAGCCCTCCGCGATACGGTGATATCATGGAGTCACACTAGAAGTTGATAATTGTCATTTAGACATACTCCGCGATGCACTGCTGGCCTGAATGACGGTGTTTAACGATTTAAACTTTAAATAGCCATAACTCCTCACCCAGTTATTGAATTTGGGTGAATATTATATCGTTGGAAAGAAAATTAAATTTCCTACGCAATGACAGACTCTAAACTGAAAAATAATGGGATTTTCAAAAATAGATATATGAATACTCATGTATTAGGACTTAAATCATGATAGGGAAATACGGGGTATTATAATATCTCCTCCTTGGGATCATTTGTCCTTAAATAAGACTGGTTAAGCTGAGGAAAACTGATGGACCAAGCTTACACACTGGACATGGATATCTGATGCATGGAATGCATGACTGTACTAATCCATAAATGCACTACTGACATGAACATGATGTGCAACTGAAACTGAGCATGATAGAGAGAAATATTAAGAAGATTAGTACCTTAAACATATTATAAATTCGCGGAGAAAAGATGAGGGTAGTTGGTCCGCATATCTGCTTTTGCTTTCTAAGTGGCTCCCTTAATGAACTGCTTCCGCCAAAGAACTTTGACTAGTGGAACTTCGTTGTTCCTTAGTCTACGAACTTGATGATCAAGAATTTCGACTGGAAGTTCCTCATAGGAAAGAATGTTCTAAACATATATGCTTTCTAGGGGAACAACTACAGCAGGATCACCAATACACTTCTTCAATAATGAGACATGAAACACTGGGTGTACTGAAGCTAGATCTGAAGGCAACTCAATCTCGTAATCTACCTTTCTGAAGCAATTGAGAATTTTGTAGGGACCAACATATCGGGGACTTAGTTTTCCTTTCTTACCGAACCTCTTTACCCCCTTTATGGGAGATATTTTCAAGTACACAAAATTACCAACCTCAAACTCGAGATCCTTTCTTCTCACATCTGCATACGATTTTTATCGGCTCTGGGTTACTCTAAGCCTTTCTCTGATCAACTGAACCTTCTCTAAGGCATCAAACACCAAGTCAGGCACTACTACTGTGGCCTCACCCATTTCAAACCAACCTATCGGGGATCTACATCTCCTACCATAGAGAGTTTCAAACAGAGCCATCTGAATACTGGAATGATAGCTGTTATTATATGCGAATTCAATCAAAGGCAAGTAGTCATCCTAACTACCTTTAAAATCAACTACGCATGCTCTCATCATATCTTCATGAGTCTGAATGGTCCTTTCTGCTTGATCGTCTATTTGAGGGTAGAAGGCTGTACTGAGGTGGACTTAGGTACCAAGATCCTTTTGGAACGCTTTCTATAAATAAGAGGAAAACTGGGTACCTTTATTTGAGATAATAGATAAGGGAACACCATACAACCTAACCAACTTTTTGAGATAGATTTTAGCATAATCCTTGGCTGAATAAGAGGTATGGGCTGGCAAGAATTGAGCTGATTTGGTCATCCTATCTATGATGACCCAAATAGAATCATGATGATGATGGGTACGGGGAAAACCCATTACAAAATCCATGTTCACTTCCTCCCACTTTCATGTGGAAATACTGAACTCTTGCATGGACCCATTAGGTTTTTGGTGCCCAATCTTAACCTGC
This sequence comes from Capsicum annuum, assembly GCF_002878395.1. Taxonomy (NCBI): domain Eukaryota; kingdom Viridiplantae; phylum Streptophyta; class Magnoliopsida; order Solanales; family Solanaceae; genus Capsicum; species Capsicum annuum. The sequence goes on along the minus strand of NC_061119.1, from coordinate 203,430,482 downwards.
TGACATGTAGAGTACTTATCTACAAAGTCTGTAATAACTCTCTACATCCCACTCCACTCATAGATCTCCTACAAATTGTGGTACATCTTAGTGTCCCCTAGATGAATAGAGTAGCGCGCACCATGTTCTTCTTTAAGAAATCATTGCCTCAAGTCATCTACACCAGACACGCATAGCCGACCTTGACAACGCAGTGCACCATCTCCCCCATGAGAGAAAACCTTCACTTTCTGATATCTGATTGATTTTTTCAACTTAAATAGACTGGGATCTCTATCCTGCTTTTTGTTTACCTTGGAAACTAGAGAGGATTCTGAACTACTTTGGACCCATACACTACCTTCTGCTAAATTGACTAGGCAGACACCTAGTCGGGCAAGCTGATGAACTTCCCGAAGAACTTCTTTTTACCATCTCAACATGAGCAATACTACCCATAGACAACTTACTGAGAGTACCTGCCACTACATTGACCTTGCCTAGATGGCACAAAACACTCATGTCATAATCTTTCAATAACTCTAACCACCTTCTTTGATGCAAATTCAAATATTTTTGAGAGAACACATACTGCAAGCTCTTATGATCTATGAACACATCAACATGTACCCCATACAAGTAATGTCTCTAAATCTTTAAGGTAAATACTACAACTGCTAACTCGAGATTATGAGTAGGATAATTCTTTTCATGGGTCTTAAGTTGTCTAGAGGCATAGGCTATAACCTTACCTCTCTACATGAGGAAACAACCCAAACCTACTCTGGACGCATCACAGTACACAACAAACCCATCTGAACTATCTGCCAAATTAAGAACTGAGGCTGAGGTGAGTCGAGTATTCAACTCCTGAAAATTCTTCTTGCATGAATCTGACCACTAAAAGTTAACTTTCTTCTAAGTCAATTTGGACATAAAGGATGCAATAGAAGAAAATCCTTTAACAAATAGACGGTAATAGCCAGCCAAACATAAGAAACTCCTGATGTCTAAAGAAGAAAATAGGTCTAGGCCAGTTTCTCACCGCTTTGTCTTTTGAGGATCAACTCTAATGCCATCACCAAAAATAATATGACCAAGGAATGCTACTGAACTTAGCCAAAATTTGCACTTACTAAATTTGGCGAATAATGAATGGGTTCTGAGAGTCTGAAGTACGATTTTGAGGTGTTTTGCATGATCATTTCTGCTACTGAAATAGACAAGAATGTCATTAATGAAGACAATAATGAACATGTCCAAGTACTACTTGAACACTCGGTTCATCAAGTCTATGAAACTACTGGTGCATTAGTAAGGCCAAAGGACATGACTAGAAATTTGAAGTGACCATACCTGGTTCGGAAAGCTATTTTTGAAATGTCTCAATCCCTGACTCTAAGATGATGATAGCATGATCCAAGGTCTATCTTAGAAAAGTAACTGGCACCCTTAAGTTGGTCAAAGAAGTCACTAATTCTAGGAAGTGGATATTTATTCTTGACTGTGACTTTGTTCAACTGAAGGTAGTCTATGTACATTTCGAGAGGACCATCTTTCTTATGCATGAATAGAACTGGTACACCCCACGAGGAGATACTAGGTCTGATGAATCTATTATCCAAGAGATCCTTCAACTGTTCATTTAGTTCTTTGAGTTCAGCTGGAGCCATTCTGTATGGGAAAATAGATATAGGCTTAGTATCTGGAAAAAGGTCTATTTCAAAGTTGATTTCCCTTTCGGGAGAAACTCTAAGAAGATCTTCAGTGTAACACCCTGCATTTTTAAGCTAAAAATCGAACCGACGTTCCTACGTGTGTAAACTCTAATTCCATTATTTTTATTTAAATTCATATGTCATGATCTTTCTCCTCATATATAAAGTGATTATGAGGTGAAAAATGTTCATAGAAATGGACTAAAGCAAAGTTGAGCTAAGAACCCTTCATTCATCCAAAATTGGATATTCAATTCTATAAGAGTCTACTTTGAACTTGTATAACTTTTTATATACATAGAATTTTGTATCTCAAGACCCACCAAATTGTAGATAATTGAATTGTCTTTCCAACTATACCAATTTCGCCTAAATTCGTTAACCGAGTGAAATTTTTGCCATTTTTCATGTGAGACAGTAAGGGGTCGCGATAGCCTTTGACGCGAGGGCTGCTTAACCCAAATAGGGTCACGTTGAGAGGGCTTCTTGACCCAACTAGGGGTTGCAACGTGGGGGCTATTCCCCCATAGTTTTCGCTTTTTAAGGATCAAGGGTCACTTTGGTCCTTTTCCCTAGACCCCAAACGTCCAAAATATTGAATTTTAGCCCCAAAATAGTACTTTAACCCTAAATTCATATTCTCCCCAAATTGAAATCGTCCTTCCTTTACTAGGAACATAAAAGAAAAAACCCTAACTCCTAAGCCAAGATCTGAAGAAATAAATCAAGATCCGAGTTCCATCTATCAAGATTCGGGTTCCATTTTTTAAATTAAACCACTTAAGGTATGTGGGACTACTCTAAAAACCTTGGGCTTAAGTTTAAATATTTTATCAAGATTAAAGATCCCCAATTATGATTTATAATGAATTATACGATATGATTTTCCAAGATTATGCATCATGGGATTATTTTGTCTGAAATACATATTGTCTTGAACTACTTTTCATGATGATTGAATTCTAACTATATATATATATATATGAATTTCATGCATTTCGTAAGATTGATTGAGAGCATGAGTATGAAATCCCTCTCTTGTTGCGAATTAAAGTTTATAATTTTACTGTGAATGATTTGAAATGCAAATTTTAAGATTTGAAAGTGATCTTCTCAATATCATGGTATTTGGCATGGTTTATAAAGGATGAGAGGGAGTTTTTTTGTTATAACTATATACTTGCTTTAAAGAGAAAGAATTGTATGTGATTAAATAAATTGACATGACCACTGCATGTTTTGAACCTTGCAAAGAGAGGATAAATGCCTAAATTTATTGAGATTTCAAAGTTATGACTCTATTATGATGTTATGAATCTTGGGTGGTCATGTGTATGATTTTAAATATGATGGGCTATTAATTTGATATGATATTGACTTGCAAGTCAGGATATGACGATACCTGGTGATTACATGCCCTTAATAATGATAATTATTAAATATTTTGAAAGCATGAAACATGTTATTTTAAAAAACTAAAAGCTGGGTTTAAAACAACTAGTAGGTTACCTGAAGAATGCATTTGAGTATAAGGGCTCATCGCTGGAAACTGTAGTTGCCGATGCAGGTTTTATGATATTGTATCCTACATGGAAGGATAATAAGAAAATGATTTAAGGCATCTCATATAGGGGATTCCTGCGGTGTGCTCACATGGAGGTATCACCATCTCCAAATCCTGGCGGCTACTTGGATTGGAGGCTCGGCTGTCAAGTAAAGGGCGGGTTCCACATAGACTGTAGAATTCCAAATTTGTAGGAGTGAGTCAAGGTTGTTAAGAATTGTTTTGAAATTATTAAAGTATGCCCATGTATTTTACTTACGCATATGATCATTATTTTTATGAAATGCTCTTATCTATTTTATAAAAATATGTTATTTTGAGTTGTTTCACATACCAGTACATCTGTATTGACCCCTTATATTTTAGGATTCTGAGACACAATCCTGGGGTCCCGTTAAACAGTAGATTGACTTGTCAGATGTTTGCAGCTGGTGAGCCTCCCTTACTTTGGAAGGCCTGGTTATGAAATTGGTTATGGTTATTTTATTTTGATTCATGGTCCATCTAGGAGCCTTGTCCCAGATTTTAAACAAATGTCATTTCTAGTTGTTAAAGATTTCACAGACTGATGTTAGACGTTGTTAGAGGTTTATGGTATCCATACCCAATTGTTCAATTGATTGATGATATTGACCATGATTTTGTATTATTTTATATTTTTGTATTTTCCTTTAAATTATATAAAAGTGTGTATGATTGCCAGATAGAGAAGGGCGCTTGGGCCTTTACGGTTTGGGATGCCTGTCATGGCTAGGGACCTGGCTTGGGTCATGACAAACTTGGTATCAAAGCACGGTTTATGGTCCTAAGGTATCTGTAAAATCGCATCGGGTAGAGTCCTGTTTATGGGTGTATAGCACGCCACACTTAAAAATAAGAGGCTACAAGGCATTTAGGAATGTTTCTCTTTCTTCATGCTCTAGTTTGTGCTATGGAGTTAGAATGCTCCTTTTTTATACTCTAGTTCGTGCTATGGTGTCGTCCATACAAAAGTAAAGTTATCCCAATTATTTTCTTACTCTGATGTTCTTAGATATGTCTCATTTTCGAGGTGATTAAGTACAAAAGCTTAGAATCTAAATGATGTGGTCCTTTTCTGATTGAGTTATTAAAGATTATAAAAATTATGCAAGGACTTGAGAAGAGTCTGTTAGTACTTCAAGGTTTATTGATTCTAGTGTAAACTTTGATTCTGATGAAATCCTGTTTTTCAGCCTGAGGTATTAAGTGTATTCAATCCTTTTCAAAATTTATGTTGCAGATGTCATGCATAAGGGGAATGATGTATAGCAGAATGTTGGAACTGTATTTCCACCAGAGTAACAGTATAAGTTAAAGTGTCAGTGTCATGATCTATTGGTAGTGAGATTGGACCAATAAGTTGGTGATATGAATTCACAAGGTTAGAAGTCAGAGTGAGGGTGACTTTTGTATAAATAAATATTATTAGTTGTACAATCATTGATTGAGGGATGATTTGCCATTCTATAGTGGTAGACTAATATTGTAGTAATATTTGTAGATTGTAAGGTATTTGATAAAGGAAGTGTTTGACTGTGATTATCATTTATTCAAGAATAGAGAGGAGCCTAGAGAGGACAGTTATAGTGGTTATAGAAATCCCTTATAGGTTGTGAACAAAAATGTTTAGATTCACCAATAAGTTATAAGTATAGACTCATTATTGTTTGTGGAATTTGAAGGTAGTCTAAATGTATGCTTGGGTAAGTAAGTATGGTGTGACAAAGTAGAAGATATAGATAAGATTGTATAGGGTTATAATATAAGATTAAGGTTGACCATGTCTATTATATCACCTTACCCCCTTGACCTTCTTTTCTTTTGTAGTTGTAAACTAGAACTACTTGTGAGAAGGTATGTAGTAGATTTTGAGGTATAGTGGTAATGTCATGAAGATGATTTGGTTGTAGGTAGTATCTAGGTGAAATGAGGTATTTGAGTAGAATTTCCCAATTTGACGGACTAGCATATTATGTTTCACTCTTCATTGGTGGTAGATGATTGATGCTAGACTATAGTATCTTTAGATTAATGATGTATGCTTTATGGGAATGAATTAGTAGGCTTGATGTGATTAGTGAAAGAGCCTAGGTTGATAATTGATGAAAAGTTTAAGTGGTAATTGTGAGGTATATATGTGTATGGGGACTAGTGTTAAAATGATGAATTGTGGGTGAGTCATTAAATGGATAAGGGCGTAAGTATATAAGAATAAGTTTCACCCCCCGGTAGTATGGCGTTACTCATTAGGTAAGATTTTATGATATGAGTTATGCGATTAACGGTCTAATGTTAGAAGGTTAAGTAGTAGAGAGTAGATTTTTATGTGATAAGGAGTGAGGTTGTGTATGCTCATGAGATAGTATGTTGTAGGTTGATGACGATAGAGGATAGCAAAAATTAAGAGTAGCGTTCTGGGAAAGCAATGCCTTTAGAGTACACTTAAAAAGGGAAAGTTTAGCATTTATGTGTATAAGTATTTTACGTACCTAGTTTGTGTTCTTAAAATTGAAGTATGGAGAAGTCTGGTGAGTTGCTATTTGGTGTTTGTTAGAGTTGAACAACGAAAATACTGGTAGGTAATACGAGCCTTGGGTATGACTTTACAAATTTTGTTAAGTTGTAAGTTATGTGATTAGAGGTGTAATGTGAGTATTCTAAGGAGTTGAGGATAGAGTGTTAAGTGTTTGGAAGCGTGGATATCCATGCCCATAATAATGTTAGTCATAAGTTGGTGACTTTGGGTGTTAGAGAAAGTTATGATTAGTGTTCCTGAATGGATGTCCTAGAAAGAATTTAGTTTCATTGTATTAAAAATAAATGTGAGAAGTTGTATTCATGTGTATATTAAGACCCCTTTGTGATAAGGAGCATGGATGCGTACCCTCATGAGAGTGGGAGTTGTAGAGTGATGGCTATAGAGGTTAGCAAAAGTTAAGAGTTGCATTTTTGGAAAGCAAGGCCTTCTGAGTATAGTTCATCAGGCAAAGTTTAGAGTTTAAGTTTATGGTGATGTCTCATTTGCGTTGAGGGTTGTGGCTACAAATTTTTGATGTGAGATTATGTTTACAAGTCTAGGAGGGTGACTTTGATCTAAGGGGAAGATGATGGATTAAAGTATTTCTCAATTTTTTTTGTGGTGTCAAGTTTTAAGTAAGAATCATGTTAAATCAATTCCTGTTCAAGCAAGCTCCTCCTACTTTGATTTGAATGGACTTCTACCCATGTCTTATGTATTCATGTCTTGCCTATGCCTATGGTTTGAGCTCTCTATGTAACTCATGTCATGTTCCGATATCCAAACAAGGAGCAATAATGTCCCTCAGTGATCCAATATTCCAAGTATCTAAGCCATATGTTATGTTGCTCCTGATCCAAACCTATGTCTCACATTATGCTTGGTCCTAAGAAAATATGTTTCTGTATGCCACTGAATCATTTTATGCCAGAATTAGTCAAAGCGATAAAGTTGTGCGAACTTATGACTATCTCAGCTCTGAAAATGAGAAGCAATAGCTTCAAGTATTAATCTTTGTCTCAATTATTGACTTTATGAATTCTGACCTTATGTTATACAAATTATGAGATATATGTGCCCATGTTTCTTACCATAGTATGTCCTAACAAATAATGTTGTGTTGTGGTTATGCCGAACGATCCTTTACTTATGATTAAACACTTGATATTCAAAGCACTCCGTGTCTATTCTATCGTATCTTTATTTCATGTTCCTCCTCGAGTGGTGCAATAAGTATGAGTGGTGGTCTGATAATGTTACTTCCATTCATTATGCTTTTGCTCGGATCCCTTAAGGACCCTCCGTATTTTAGTATGATGGTGGTTGTGAAAGCATAGTAGTGTGTTAGGTATGGGAGTAGATATTCTTGAAGGTGAAAAATTTGATGTGATTCTCGAGCTGAGGTTATAGGTGAAAGGGAAAAGAAAGAGATGAACTTTTGTTGTGTGAAATAGCCAAGAAGGAGAAATATGATGAAAATCTTTGTGAGTGTGATTGAATTTGCTGGTCTTAGTAGGGGAAATCCCTGTAGTGGGTGTCGAAATGATTAGGATTGAATGTCGTGGTTGCTGAAAACACAAACCTATGAGCTATGTGGTTGGTACTCTCTAAAATAAATCTTGAGTGTGTTTGATTGTAGTGATAAGATGAAGGAATATTCTAAAAGGGATGTAAAGTATAAGGTCCCGTAGCTTAAGTTAGCACCTTTTAACTCCGATTTAGGCTTTAATATAGCAGTACTAAGTAGTAGGACTCAAATTGTTGTGGCTGGATGTGTGATTAGAGAATTGTAAGTTGGCGAGTGTGAAGTATTCCATTTATTGTTTGGGGTGTAGACGATTAGTGTCTCTAAGTTTAAGTCTTTTTGTGACACTTTGTAAGATGGAGAATACTTCTAAATCCTATGTCCCATGAAAACCTTATTTCCTGATTAGTACCGATGTAAGTCAATCCTGTTATCACCAAATTAACTTATTCCTCATGTTGTGATGATTATGGTTCATAGAGCTCATGTGCAAGATTATCCCTACGTAAAGTCTCATTGCCTCATATTTCATGATTACACGTTTCGCTATGGGTTATCGTGTAGTTTGTTTGATGCCTTTTCATATTTTGTCGAGGAAAAATGTTCAATGTGAGACTACTTTCTTTATTCTACACCCTTAGAGCTTCAAAAGGTCCCTGCCCATCATTCGAGGATGAATGATCCCAAGAGGGAGATAATGTAACACCTTGTATTTTTGAGCTAGAAATTGAACCATCGTTCCTACGCGTGTAAGCTCTAATTCCATGGTTTTTATTTAAATTCATGTTTCATGATCTTTCTCCCAGGCTAGGAAGTGATTATGAGGTGAAAAATGTTCATAGAATTAGCCTAAAGCAAAGTTGAGCTAAGAACCCTTCATTCATCCAAAATTGGATATTTGATTCTACAAGGGTCTACTTTAAAAGTGTATAATTTTTTATATACATAGAATTTTGCAGCTCCAGACCCACCAAACTGTAGATAATTTAATTATCTTTCCGACGATATGAATTTTGCCTAAATTCGTTGACCAAGTGAAAAGTTATGCCATTTTTTGTGTGAGGCAGTAAGGGGTCACGATAGCCCCGCGATGCGAGGGCTGCTTGACCCAAATAGGGGTCGCATCACGAGGGCTGCTTAACCCAACTAGGGGTCTCGACGTGGGGTCTATTTCCCCATAGTTTTAGCTTTATAAGGGTACAGGGTCACTTTGGTCCTTTCCCCTCGACCCCAAAGTCCAAAACACCAAATTTTAACCCGAAAACAGCACTTTAGCCCCAAATTCATATTCTCCCCAAATTGAAATCATCCTCCCTTTCCCAGGAACACAAAAAAAAACCCTAACTCCTAAGCCAAGATCTCAAGAAACGGATCAAGATTCAGGTTCCATCTATTAAGATTCGGGTTCTATTTTTCAAATTATACCACCTAAGGTATGCGGGACTACTCTAAAAACCTTGGGTATAAGTTTAAATGTTTTGTCAATATTAAAGATCCTCAATTATGATTATAATGAAGTATACAATATGATTTTTGAAGATTATGCATCATGGGACTGTTTTGACTGAAATACGTGTTGTTTTGAACTACTTTTCATGAAAATTGAATTGTAACTATATATATATGAATTTCCTGCATTTTGTAAGATTGATTGAGAGCATGAGTATGAAATCCCCCTCTTGTTGTGAATTAAAGTTTATAATTTTATTGTGAATGATTTGAAATGCATGTTTTAAGATTCGAAAGTGATCTTCTCAATATCATGGTGTTTGACATGGTTTATAGAGGATGAGAGGGTGTTTCTTGTTATAACTATATACTGCTTTAAAGAGAAAGAATTGCATGTGATTAAATAAATTGACATGACCACCGCATGTTTTGAACCTTGCAAAGAAAGGATAAATGCCTAAATGTTATTGAGATTTTGAAGTGATGACTCTATTGTGATGTTATGAATCTTGGGTAGTCATGTGTATATTTTTGAATATGATGGGTTGTGAATTTGATATGATATTGACTTGCTAGTCTGGGTATGACGATACGTGGTGATTACATGCCTTTAACAATGATAATTATTGAATGTTTTGAAAGCATGAAACATGGTATTTTAAAGAACTAAAAACTGGGCTTAAAAGAGCTAGTAGGTTACCTGAAGAATGAGTTTGAGTGTAAGGGCTCATCGCTAGAAGACCAGCTCAGAAGAATAATTAAGAGTGAGTCAAGGTTTTCAAGAATTATTTTGAAATTATTAAAGTATGCCCATGTATTTTACTTACGCATATGATCATTGTTTTTATGAAATGCTCTCATCTATTTTGTATAAAAACATGTTATTTTAAGTTGTTTCACATACCAGTACATCTGTATTAACCCCCTATATTTTAGGATTCTGAGACACAGTCCTGGGGTCCCATTAAGCAGAAAATTGGCTTATCAAAAGTTTTCAGCTTGTAAGCCTCCCTTACTTTGGAAGGCCTGGTTATGAAACTAGTTATGGTTATTTTATTTGATTCATGGTCTGTCTGGGGGCCTTGTCCCATATTTCAGACAAATGTCATTTCTAGTTGTTAGAGATTTCGCAGACTGATGTTAGACATTGTTACAGGTTTATGGTTTCCATATCCGATTGTTTAATTGATTGATGATATTGATCATGATTCCATATTATTTTATCTTTTTGCATTTTCCTTCATATTATATGAAAGTGTGTATGATTTCCAGATAGAGAAGGGCGCTCGGGCCTTCATGATTTTGGATGCCCGTCACGGCTAGGGCCCCGACTTGGGTCGTGACATTCAGGGAACACATCTGGAAATTCCCTGACTACTGAAACTAATTCAAGGGTTGGAGTCTTTGAATTTGAGTCTTTGACTAGAACAAGATGGTAAATACACCCCTTGGATATCATCTTTCTCACTCTAAGGTACGAAACAAACTGACCGCTAAGAGCTGTAGTACTACCCCTCCATTCAAGGACTGGTTCATTTGGGAACTAAAAATGAACTATTCTGTTTCTACAATCAACTGAGGCATAGCATGAGTAGATCCAATCCATGCCAAGAATGACATTGGAATCCGTCATCTCTAACTCTACGAGATCAACTAAGGTAACTTTCTGAGATATTGTGACCGAAAAGTTCCTGTATACCTGCCTGGCTACAATGGAAACACCCACTAGGGTAGACGCTGAAAAGGGCTCTGCTAGAGTTTTGGGACTGACTCTGAAGTTGATCGCTATATATGGAGTTACAAAAGAAAGAGAAGCTCCAAGGTCTAGTAAAGCATAAAATAATCCGTCCTCAAAATATGAGGACTCACCACTGCTACTGCTGAGAGTCTGAGAAGTATAAGAGCGATCCGAGAACTGAGTGTCAGAACCTATGATATAATACATCATAGCGCAAAAGAAAGGTATGCGATCAGTACTTTGAATGTACTGATATGCTAAATGAGGCAGGCTGACATGCATCGCTTCATGAACAGGAATAATAACTGTCTGAATATACATGTAAAATATGGAGTACTGAATAGAGACCATGAAATCTGTAGATACTCAAAATATGTGAAATTAGTAAATACTGTGTATGCATAAAAGTCTGTAAATACTGAAGGTACGTAAAATTTGTAGATACTAGGCATGCGTGACCAAGAATATAACATGAACTGAATAAAAGTTTATAAACTGAAATACTAAAATAACTGATATCTGTATGCCTTGGTTGAACAACACTGAGACCAAACTACTGGTCTGATTATTGGACTGAGACTGTGGGAGCTATCATCTAACGGACATGCCCCAATCTGAGCTAATCGGTGCCCAAACTATTACCCTAGTTGGAAGGGTATTAATACCGTGCCACGGGTACTAACACTGGCTATGTGGATCCATTATACTGATGTACTATCCCGAAGGACTAAGGGTGTCAAGCCTGAATTGATGGGTGACCCCTGCGAGTTAGTCAAGCCTAAAATGATGGGTGACTTCTCATATCTTATGCTGGCTACGTAGTTTTGGAGTTTAGGGATTGATACTAGCGACTCTGCCTATATGACGGGGAGGCCGCCATCCCTACACTCGCTCGGTGCTAAATCCTACTCCTAACTGAATGACGCTGAGTTACTGACTATTTCTGAGTTTAATTGATTATTCTGATAATGCTCATAATATAATCTAAAGTTATTCTGAAGATACTGAAATGAGACTAATTAAACAACTATGATTTTCAGATATTTAATACCCTCAGGACTCAAAAGCGATAATAGTGAAATGACACTAAGCTTGAAGGACATAGCATATAGACTTTTATTAAATATTCATTCTTGTAAGCATTTTATCAAATACTTGATATGCATGGTGTATATTAAGCATGATAAATAGACCAAAACTTGTAGTAGAGCACAATTTTAAAACCATTAACACAAATCATGAATTAAATCAACGGACAATAATATTTAAATATATGGAGTGTAGTAATCGACATCAATTTTGTTAAAACATGATATAGATCAAGATTCATGAAAATTCATGGTTTTAATCATAATTCAAAATCAATATAACTTGAAAAGATCACAAATTCACAATTTAAATCGGATGCTTGGACTCCATGGTTGAAAGGGGCCTATGGATGAACATCTAACATACCTTAATTGATGAGTTTCTTGAAGTTCTTGGTGAATTCTTTAGGATTGTCCTTAATTCTTTGAAGCTAGGGTTTTCTTGATTGGGAGAGAATGCTCTTTGATTTGGGAAAAAAGCTATTAAGAATAAGCTTAAGACGTTTTAGGGATTAAATCCCATATCTGGGTGGATTAAAATGATGAAAAAAGATTTTTTAACCCTGAACGAAACTTTAACTTTCCATCAAATTTTCCCAATTTTGCCCCTGGCACGACGCGCCACTATCGTGTCAAGCCACTGAAAATTGCCAACTGGTAATGTGGCTGGTGGCGCGACATTATGGTATCGCGTTTCCACCTTGGATGTGACCTGAAAACTTGGCGCGGCGCGGTACAATCGCGTTGCTTTACTGGAAACTGACAATTGTGAATTGGGTCCTTGGCACGACACGCCAACATCGCGGTCCCTTATTGGTATTGGAAAGTTGGGAATTTGAATCCCTCCGCAATGCGGTGATATTGCGGAGTCACACTGAAAGTTGACAATTGTCATTTAGACATACTCCGCGATGCGCTACTGGCCTGAATGACGGTGTTTAACGACTGAAACTTAAAATAGCCATAACTCCTCACCCGATTTTTAGATTTGGGTGAATTTTATATCGTTGGAAAGCTAATTGAATTTCCTATGCAATGCCAGGTTCTAAACTAAAAAATAATGGGTATTTAAAAAATTTAAATATGAATACTCATGTATTGGGACTTAAATCATGCTAGAGAAATATGGGGCATTACATCAATTTAGACACACATATGTTATTAAAGTTGTAATAACGTAAGACTAGTATTACCAGTTTTATATATATATATATATATATATATATATATATATATATATATATATAATATCATATTTAAAAGCTAATTAACCAAAAATTTATCGTAATTTGCAAAATTCATTGATATTATTATACGATTGAGGAAATATACTACTCGTGTTAATGTGATGATAAAATAACTACTTATCTAATTTATATATATACGAATTGTATTAAATTAATTGGATATTGTTCGGGTCCTATACACAGTGTATCTACTGTGTATTTATATATATACGAATTGTATTAAATTAATTAGATATTGTTATAAATATTATAGAATTTATTAAAATTTTAATTTTTTAAAAATTAATTTTAATTTATTAACTTATTTTTATAATTTATTAATTTATTAAACTTTAATTTTAAAAATAATTTTTTTAATTATTACGAAAATCGACCACATGTGGTCGATTTTCGTAATAAATAAAAAAAATATATAATTCATTAACCCGACCCGAACCAACCCATACTACATAATCAAAACACAAAACACACCAAAAACACACCCAAATTTCCTGTCCAAACACAACAACAACTCAAAAACCCTCCAATCTAACACTTTAATGTTAAACACACACAACACACACTTGAACGGATCCGGCGACGGCGACGGCGACGGCGACGGAGCTCGACCATCTTCTACGGCGAATCCAACTTGTGAGTTGTTCTCTTTATGTGTTTGGGTTTATGTACATGTATTTTCTTTATATGTTTGGTTTATGAATTGGGGTTTTCTTTTTTTCTTGGCTATGTAGTTGTTGAGATTGGATCTTGTTAGTTATATTTTGTTGATTCATCATTATGACATTAACCATACCTAATGCTTATATATTGGTAAATTTTTTTATTTTTTTTCTTGTTTATGAATTGAGGTTTTCTTGTTTATGCTACTAGTAATTGTTGAGATCTCTTATTTGGTCGAGTTGTGTTAAAAGATTGAATTTTTAAGAAAAGACTGAGCAACACCTTAGCTCAATTTTACCAAATTCATTATTGTTTTTACTATTCCTTTTTGATTTTTTTTGGGAGAAATCTTATTCCTGTTCCTTTACTAAATTGTTGTAATTATTTAAGCAAAAGATTATTCTTTCTAATAATTTTACTATTTGACAGATTTCAAATTCTGTAAAAGAATTGCTTTGCTATTTTTTTCGGTGGCTGCTTATCTCTTTCACTTTAATTAAGGCCAATCAAAGGTAAGTTGATTTCCCTCTATTTTCTTATAATGAAGTTTTAAATGTAGTTTAGTTTGGGATTGTTCGCTATAGAAGGCTTTGAAAGTCATAGAAATTTTGGGATGATTATATGGTGTGAGAGGGACATGTGACGCCTCTACTTATATTTGCTTTGTTACACTTGTTCAATTGTTTGACTTATTATAATACAAATGAATATGTTGCTTGAAAGTGAATAAGTGTAGTAACTTAGTTTGAAGGTGAACTTGTATTTTTAATTTTGTTGAAGAGTAGGTACTTGAAATGTGAACTTTTTATTGTGAATTTTGGTATGCTTGATAATTTTGAATGTGGTTTAGTTTGGTGACTTGGGTGGTGACTTGGTGAGTTGAAATTGATTAAGTGTAGGTACTTTGAAAGGTGAATTTTTGTTTTGAATGTAATTAAGTTTGGTGACTTGGGTGATGACTTAGTGACTTGAAAATGTTGAAGTTTAGATACTTGAAAATGTTGAAGTTTAGTCACTTGAAATTGTTGAAGTGTAGGTACTTTAAAGGTGAATTTTTTTTTTTTTGAATGTGGTTTAGTTTGGTGACTTGGGTGATGACTTAGTGAGTTGAAATTTACTAAGTGTAGGTACTTTAAAGGTGATTTTTTTATTTTGAATGTGTTTTAGTTTGGTAACTTGGGTGATGACGTAGTGAGTTGAAATTTACTAAGTGTAGGTACTTTAAAGGTGAATTTTTGGTTTTGAATGTAGTTAAGTTTGGTGACTTGGTAGGGGACTTAGTCACTTGAAATTGCTAAAGTGTAAGTACTTTAAAGGTGAATTTTTGTTTTGAATGTGGTTTAGTTTGGTGACTTAGGTGATGACTTAGTGAGTTGAAATTTACCAAGTGTAGGTACTTTAAAAGTGAATTTCTTTTTTGAATGTGGTTTAGTTTGGTGACTTGGTTGATGACTTAGTAAGTTAAAATTTACTAAGTTAGGTACTTTAAAGGTGAATTTTTCATTTTGAATGTAGTTAGGTTTGGTGACTTGGTAGGTGACTTAGTCATTTGAAATTGATTAAGCGTAGATACTTTGAAAGGTGAATTTTTATTTTGAATGTAATTAAGTTTGGTGACTTGGATGATGACTTAGTGAGTTGAAAATGTTGAAGTTTAGGTACATAAAATGTGAATTTTGTTTTGAATGTAGTTAAGTTTGGTGACTTGGTAGGTGACTTAGTCACTTGAAATTGATAAAGTGTAGGTACTTTAAAGGTGAATTTTTTATTTTGAATGTGGTTTAGTTTGGTGACTTGGGTGATGACTTAGTGAGTTGAAAATGTTGAAGTTTAGATACTTGAAATGTGAATTTTTTTGTTTTGAATGTAGTTATGTTTGGTGACTTGGTAGGTGACTTAGTCACTTCAAATTGATAAAGTGTAGGTACTTTAAAAGTGAATTTTTTGTTTTGATAAAGTGTAGTCATTACTTGTTGAACTTTTTGTGACATGATCTAATTAGTTGAATCTAATTGATTGTGTAGATGGAACCTGATTAGAGCTAGATATATCAATGGAATAATGAACATAAAATGGGTCTTAGGGAGGAATTTGTTGAAAGTGTCAGACGATTTGTTGAACATGCTAAGATACTTGATATTTGGTCATATTTTTGGCTATTCGTTGTCCTTGTGTTAGATGTGATGGTATAAATCTTTTAAAAGAAGAAGTTATGAAGGAACATCTTTATAAAAAGGGGTTTCACGAGGACTTTTTAAGATTGTGTGCTATTGATGGTGATGTTGGGCAAAATAAATTTGTTGTTGGAGAAAGTAGTAGGTCTGCAGGGCATAATGAATATCAAGATACTAGGATAATAGAAATGGTGCATGATCTTTCAGGATGCAACACGGGGGAAACTTTAGGGAAAATATAGAAGATGTTCCTACTAGAGAAGTGGAAAATTCTATGAACAATTGCATGCTGCTAGTCATCCTTTGTTTGATGGGTGTTTGCACTCTCGTTTCTCTATTGCTGTTAGATTATTAAGTATTAAATCTGACTGAAATATTACTGAAGGAGGAATGCACTCAATGATAGACCTTATTAAAGAGTTAGTTGACCCCGGCTTGGAGGTTCCTGATTCTTTCTATAAGGCAAAAATATTGGTGTCAAAGTTAGGTCTCTCCCCAGATAGAATTAATAGTTGTGAAAATAGATGCATGTTATACGTTAAGGAAGATGCTAACCTAGAGTCCTGTAAGTTTTGTCAGCACCCTCGATATAAGCGTGGTTGTAGTGGAAATGAAATTGCTATTAAGGCGATGCATTATTTACTTGTAATACCAAGGTTGAAAAAGTTATATTCTTCAAACAGCTCAGCTCCTCATATGAGATGACACAGTGAAAATAGAAGGCCCACTGGAGTTATGTGTCATCCAACTGATGGAGAGGCTTGGAAGTATTTTGATGCAACTTATTCAGATTTTGCAGCTGATCCACAAAATATTCATTTGGTATTATGTGTGGATGGCTTCTCTCCCTTTTTAGGGCAATTAGAAAATTAAAAAGGGGTCCCAAAAATAAATATAGGGTGGAAGGCTCTATATTTGAGGCATATCTTGTAAGATAAACGTGTCAATTTTATTCATACTACTTTCGTGATGAAGTTTCTTGTTCAAGAAACCGACCGAATCGTCATCAGGACAATGAGAATGGGCATCATTTACAACCGATGTCAATTTTCAATCAATCTAGTTGTAAGGCTAAAAAGACCATATTTCACTGGCTCACTCCCACGGAGCGCTAATCAACAACTTTGTATGTCTTGCTGAATTGCCTGGAAGTTAAGCCCTTTCTGAAGTAAGGAGATTAAAATTTTAACATATATTATTTATTTACTCATTCCCTTAAAGAAACTAATTGTGTTTCATATGTTGGATCTTCAGTTCATTTAAGACTCAATTCCACGAAAATCAAGTGTATGCATCCTTTGCAACATGGTTTACATATGAGGTTCGTAAGTATATTAATATTTCTACAGATTTTAAAAATTTTCACATTCCTCAACTAACATATATATATATATATGTATAATATTCTTAGGTCTACCATCCACTAAATGCAGCCACATACAATCAGTTCTTGAGAGATATTTCCTTGGGTCTAGTTAAAGCTCATGCAATGTCCCATTACACAGTAAATGATTTTAAATTTTCCACCGAAGAACACTTCAGAAAAAGGAAAACAAACAATAGTGGTGTTTGATTTAAGAGTGATGATGATGTTGATTGCTTTGGCATCATACACGAGATCTTAAAACTGGACTATGCTGTATTCCTAATAAAAAAATTATCCTCTTTCGATGTAAGTGGTTTGATCCAAGCACAAGAGGCACAAGAGTACATAAGGAGCATAACATCATTGAAGTGAAGCACAATAGGCCGTATCCTGTGTACGATCCATTTGTTCTAGAGGAAAATGCTAGACAAATGTATTATGCTCCTTATCTATTATGCAATGATAAGTCTGATTGGTGTGCTGTAATCAAAACAAAGCCTATAGGATGGGTGAAAGTTGAGAATGTGCTGGAGACTGTGTATCAAAATGAAATGCAGATTGATCACCAACTAGTGGACATTGACTTCGTGGATAGTTTGAATCACCCAAAGATATATTTAAAGAAGTTAATATTATGGAAGAAGTGGTTGAGTGGGTAGGAGATAAGGAAACTTCTTATGAGGGTGAATGTTTTAGTGGAGAGTCTTTAGAAGAGGAGGATTAGTTTGTGTAGGTTATATTTATTATGTATTGATGTCTTTATGCTTTGTACTATATATATACCTTTATGTTTCTTATTTAAGATTGATATGTAATATACTGTTTAAGATTGTTGTTTTCACTTTTCCATAATTTATATAGTAATAAAAATATTCTTGCCTATCTCGTGTTGTTGGAGCAATTTGAAATGTGAATTAGTAACGTGAAATTAGTTACTTGAAATATTTTCTTGTATATTCATTTTGTAGGAACTAATTACTTGTTAACTTTACATAATTTAGATGTCAAGTAGAGGTGAAAAAGGTAAGGGAAAAGTTGATCCTAAAAAAAAAAACCTTCGCCTTATAGACAACCGACAGGTATCCATATATCAGAGGGTCGGTTTGCTGACGTGCCAACATGACCCTCATATTCTAGGTCGTCTCAGCATTTGGTTCCTGCTCCTACGCATGTGGGGCCACTTCATGGGTATACACCAACTCAATCTGCTCTTATCACCGTGCAACCTGCATCACAGTACTATCGGATGACCGCTGGTATATCCGTACATCTACCATCATTAGTACCCTCTTGTAACAGTCACCCAGGTTCACACAGTGATTCTGCTGGATCTATTGGGTTGTCGAATTTTTATCTTAGAGGCACTCCATCCGGTGCTTCAGATCCGCCCATGCCAGTGCATCAACCAGCACTTGCTCCACAGCTTGGAGACAGAGATAATTATGGGAGGTATTATCTTATTCCATATGGCACAGGATAAGATTTCTAAATATAATAACATTAATCATTTTTATTACTATATTATTATTCTCTATGAAATTGCTATTTGATCTTGTGTTGTAGGTTTCAGCCGGATACTGGAGTTGAAAAAATTGTGAGTAAATGTATTTGTCGGTACTTCAACGGCTACTGGACCAGTTGACAAAAGGTTCCAGAAAATGACAGAGAAAGAATATTTAAATAATTTCATGTAAGGATTTAACTTATCGACTACTTAACACATTGTTAGAATAAAAGATTGAATGTTATATTTTTGTTTTAGTTGTAGAAATATTACTGGTTAGATGATGCGAATGAATGTGCTATAAGGATAAATTTTCATAGAAGAGCTAGATCCAGATTTAACGGTTTGTTGGATTATGCCAGAACCAACTTGGTACGACATGAGTGGATAGGTGAATCCTTATGGCCAGTGTATTCGCTATTGGGATAGTGAAGAATACCAATTGTTGAGGGACAAATAAAAAAAAGCTCGGACATCATCCAAGGGTGGCTCTCTACATACTGCGGGTGCAGTTAGTATGATTATCGTCGAGGAAAAAATGATATGTAACTTTAATAGTTTTAATTATTTGTTTCTAATTAAATTTTTTATTATTTAAAGATTAATAATTTTTTCATATGCAGGAAAAAGAAAAGGGTAGGAAGATACCCTTCGATGAGGTATTCGAGGAGACGCATGTGAAGAAGAAAAAGAACCCGACTGATGAAGATGTTTGGGTTAAGCCTCGTGCTAAAGCTGCCCATGTAAGAATCAAATTTTGAAATTATGAATCTTTTTCTCAAAGTTGATATTATTTAAGAATAAGTACTTTAATATCTTTTGACTATTAATTTTAACTTTCCTTTGAATATAGGACAAATATATGAAGCTCCTTAGTGAGTTTCGTAGTAGTCAGCTTCCTGAAAATCAGGGTGACCTAATACCCCAACATGTAGAGTAGGAATTATGGGAATAAACTGTGGGTCCTGCAGTTAGAGGCCATTACTATGGATACCAAGAAATTATTTTAGCGAGAATGTTAGGTCATCGTCCGGTCCTACATCCTATACCTCTTCAGTTGATAGAAAAACCATTGAATCACTAAAAACTACGATTTCTAAACTCATTGAAGAGTTTGCTGAACAGAGAAAGAGGACGCAGAAGAAGGAGGAGGAAACAACATCACAAATCAGGATGCTGCAGGAACAATGCAGTTCTTTTATTCAGTCTGCAGGGATTATTCCTCCATGTCCTGGTGATGCAGTTTGGGCTGCAAAAGGTCTAGGCATACTAGATGATATCAGCATAGATGAGGATGCGGAAGACGAAGTCGATGAAGATGAAGATAAGTGGTAGTTTTTTGACTTTTGTATGTGTTGTAGTTTGGATTTGGACATTTTGTTGTAGTTTTTACACTTTTGTATGTTTTTTTTTAGTTCTTACGCTTTTACACTTTTGTTGGATATTTTGTATGTATTGTAGTAGAATTTTATATGTTTAGTGGGAATACACTTGGTTTGTTGTTGTTGTTGTTGTTGTTGTTGTATTGTATGTTGTTTCATTTGTTGCTTTTTATTTTTTTTAAAAAATTCTCAAAAAAATTGACCACATGTGGTCGGTTTTTTTTTTAAAAAGTTGCATAAAACCGACCACAAGTGGTTGTTTTTTCTGGAAATTTTACAAAAAACCAACCATAAGTGGTCGGTTTTAATAAAATCAATTAATAAATTTTTTTAAAAAATCGACCACTTGTGGTCAACCGACCACTTGTGGTCAATTTATTTTGATTTTTTTTATTTTTAAAATCATTTTTCACTCTTTTAATAAAATAATATTAATTTTTTAAAAATATATATATATTTTTTAAAAAACCGACCATACATGGTCGGCTTTTAAAAAGCTACCACACTTTTACCGACCACGCATTTTAATCGATTTTGTGGTCAGAAATTCTGAAAAATTGACTACATATGGTCGATTTTTCTATTTTTTTAGTTGTGATTTATATCTAAAATCAAGCAACCATAATTAAGTAATTTCAAAATTTGAATTTACAAACCTTATCTTATCAAGTTGTTGAACATCATCATCTTCTTTAATTTATTTATGAGGTTAGTTTAATTTCTTAATTTTTTCAACTTTACTACATAAATAATCTACGAGTTATTTATCGTATGTGCGTAATTATCAAAGCTTAAGTATAGTAATGGAGTTTGGTCCGAATTTTAGAGAAAATAGATCGAAACACCAAAACGATCCCTCCAAGATGAAGAAGTCGGGAAAAGTTGCTCATACAAGCTCTAAAAGGTCCGTTGCTAAATCTTCAACTTCAAGTAAGATAAAAAGTGAAGAGTTATCACGACCGTGCCTTCCAAAGGTATAGTAATTTGTTGTTGAACCTGTATTTTTTTGTCGATTTACGCAGTATTATACATTGTTATATGAGTGTGTTTAGTTGTTATTTTAATCTTATACATAAATTAGTTATGTATAGTGTTAGGGAGGTCTTCTTATACATTAAATTTGTTATGTATATAGTTAGATTACTTAGTAAATTCATGTTGCTATTTTGAGCTATGATACATAGCGAGTTATGCACATATGTGTTTTTATGTCATTTGTTGAACGTTTTATTTCAATCCATATACATAAATTTGTTTTGTAAATGTACTGAAATAAGACACCGTTGGGCTGTTTAATTTCAAATCATATACATTACAGAGTTATGTATATGTTATGCATCAGTAGTGTTATACATAACACAGTTATGTATATGACTTTGTTAGACAAGACGAGTTGTGTGTATTTCAGCCCATATACATAAAATTATTTTGTATATGAAAGAACGTTAGGCATGCATTTGATGTGTTAGCTTTATATTTTTAAGTTTTGTTTCATATTGTTATGTATATGTGATGCCTAAGATATGTATTTTGCAAACCTATATGTATAAGGACTGGAGTTTTCTGTTGCCATGTTCTTTAAATCTTTTAGGACTCCATTTTTTTTTGTTTCAAATTTTTTCATACTTACATAGTAAAATTTTCTTTATATGTAGATTAGGTAGTAAAATTTTTCATAGACTTATGTAGTAAAATTTTCTTTATATGAGTGTTTTTTCTCGTTTTAAAATTTTCTGTGTCCCTTTATTTATAAGTCTTTTTTCTTTGGTTCTAAATTTTTTAGGTGATTTATGTGGTAAATTTTCTTTTTCTTTGGTTCTAAATTTTTTAGGTGATTTATGTGGTAAATTTTCTTTTAGGAGTATATTTTTTTGAAAAAATTTACATAATTAAGGGATTCATTAATCACACATTAATAAGCTATAATATTGGATAATTATTAGACTTGATTTATTTCCTTAAATATCATTTTGGATAATTATTAAACTTGATTTATTTTCTTAAATATCGTTAAGGAAGTTAGTTATGATACATAAGATACTTATTTATATTAACGTTAAGTTATGTATATGAACAATTAAAATCCGGGAAATTAAAAAAATCGAGAGAGAAGGTAATTAAGAAGAAGCTTGGTGGGATTTATGAAAATTGCCCATAAAAAAAGGGAGGATAATTGTATACTAATCATTACAGAACCTACAACATCTTTTGTGGTAAATATTAGTATATCAACAGAAATCTAGAAATATAAAAGCATAAGATATCAATTAACGTGAAAAAAAATACCCAAGACTAGAAGAAGTACTTGAAAATTAGCTATATAAATTTAGATGCACTCAATATTAGTTTTCTTGTTTTTTTTTTTTTTTTTCCAATTTTGTGGTCACTTTCTATATATTTTACAACTCTATAACAGATAGCCTCTTGTATTTTCCAGTAGAGGGATTCCATAAGGCAATCTCATCCACTTTATTTGATATCAACAGCAAACCATTATAAGAATCAAGTATCTTGATATTTAATTGAGAAGACATCAAAGAGTTGGTCAATTCTTCGGGAGTAACAAATCAGGAATTGAGAGAATCAAAGGGTAGAGACTAAAATCAACGCTTTCCATATCCAAATAATTGAGATGCAATTAGCAAACACAAGACTATCAATAAGACCCTGCCAAGATTTTGATACTCACCTACACGTAGGAAACAATAAGACCCTGCCAAGATTTTGATACTCACCTACACGTAGGAAACACTTAATGTATAGTCGAGACAAATTTTTGGCAACAACATTCAATAGTAAGATAGACATTGATATTTCTACCGCTATCGGGGCAATTGAGTTTTGCAGTTGACTGCTTTATGAACCAAAATGATTCGAAAATTGGGATAATTTTATATATATATATATATATATATATATAGTTCTACTTTTTTTTTTCCTGTGTCCTTTTGGGTTTGTGTAGGAGAAAGGAGTACTCACTAGAATGTCTCAATCACTTTGGTCAGAGAAAACGAAGACCCAAGAGAAAAGCCTTATAAGCCATCTGTTGGCTTTTGGATGCTTCACGGAGTGAAGTACCTTGAACACCTCCTAGATGTCTCTCTCGAAGGTCTATCTGGATCTTTGACGACATATATCGAGGACAAACCAAGATATAAAAGTAATTTATTTACTCAATATGTGACTAGTTAGAAATTCCAAGATTACATACAAATCTCAGTTATCAAACCCTGAGTTCCTCTCTCCCTTCTTCATATCCATGCCGAACCCACAAAATTGCATCTGTTCCACATTGGACGAGTATCAACTCCTTAACATTGCTTAACTTGACAGAATAGAAGATGTATTCATACCATAGATCTTGAATATCAGTTATACAAAGTCCTAACCCTTTCTTAGCCTCTTGAGCATATTCTACCTATGGAACTACGATATGAAAAATGAAACAACCCGGACTTTGGCCCTTGAAAATTTTCCGAGCCTTGAGCTCACTAACTTGGTTACGACTTGACCCCACGAGTTGTAGGGTGTCTTGATAGGTCATGTGACCCAGTCGTAAGGTGTCCGGTGAATGTTGTTGAGTTTCTGTCCTGGATACGACTTGGGGACATGAGTCGTAAAGACTCGTGAAAAGTCATTAGAACGAGTCATAAACAAATCATGCAAGTTGGTGGATTGATTCTACTTCAAGTACGAATGGCTCACTACGAGTCGTAATGATCAAATCGTAGGATGCCCAATGTTCACCCTATTTGGTTCTGCTTTGGTTATGAGTAGGACCTTGCGAGTCGTAGGGTCATGTTACGAGTTGGTTGATTCCTAAGGATAACAGTGTTGCGGTCCTGGAGACTATCCTGGTTACGACTTGTAGTTATGAGTCGTAAGGTGATGTTACTAGTAGATGGATGACTCATAACCAAGGACAATACTTTTCCAGCTTTTAAGTTGGGGGCACTTTAGACATTTTCCACTTAAAACCCTTTAGACCCCACATCCATAAAACACCTTTGGGGTATTCATTCAATATTTTAATGGATTAAACGCCTTCTTTACTCTCTTTCTCTAAATCATCTCAATTAAGTCAAGCTAGAGTTTCACCAATTTGGTTAGCTAAGGGCTCAAGAGTTGATTTCTTTCTGTAAATATTCGTGATTTAGGCATATGCCTCTTCCCTCATTGTTAATTTTGTAAAAGTATGTGATTGAAAGTATTGTCCATGAGTCATTGGCATGGGTTTTAAAACAAGGGTTAAGGGTTTTGAATGTTTATTGTTCAATAATGTTTTCCCACGGTATAATAATGATTTTTCATGCTTTGATTATGGTTTTGCACATGTGGGTGCATGGAAATGGTGATTTAAAAAAGAGGTCAAGGTTAACCTTTTATTTGATGGTTTTGCCTTGATTTTGGCTTTGGTAATGGATTCCCTAAACCTATTTGTGAAATTGTTAATGAGAATGACATTGTCACAAGTTTTAACTATGTGTTGAACTAATGCATTGGTATAAACGGTTAATAAATGATGAATGGCTTTACGACGACCTTAATAGCCACAATTTTATTTAAATTGTAACCTTGGGGTTTGATTGTCCAAATAGGTTTGAGTCCCAAATGGTGAATTAATTTAATGTCGTTGTTTGGACAATGGATTTGAGTCTAAACTGATGAAATTGTTGTTAAGGAATATTATACGCTTGCAAGTGGGGTTAGTATGATGATACCAATGACGTGCCTATGTATAATGGGTTGATAAATGTTGATGAATATTAAATGTTTTAAACTGGGCTAAAAATGAAATATGTAGTCAGATTATGAAAGTAGAGGTGCTGAAGGACTAACACTAGAAATCGCGCTAGTCGGTGCGGGTGTCTAAATGCCCGGGAGGTTTGAGTCCCCCACATTAAATATATGAATGGGATGTTCGAGTTTCCCATGATCTATACATTGGTGCTTAAGTCACCTTGATTATGCCAAGAGGTTCGCATCCCCCATAAAGACATATACAGATATGGATATTCTCTAGTTTATGCGGTTACATTTACTGGGGCCCTTCTATCTAGGGGAGAGCTAGGCTTATATATCCCGTGGGTTCCTTATTATATAATGATTATACAACACAACTTAGTTAAGTTCTTCAAATTTTATGCTAAGCTTGCTCCCTACCCCAACATGTGATATTATATATATATGCATATGTACTTAATGATATTATGCATTGAATATTGTGTTGGTTTTAAATTATTATCATGGCATTATTTTATTCCTCTATCCCCGAGTTACATGCTAGCTCTTCAATCGCTAACCATCTTCAGACCTTGTATCCCCACGTGATGCAGGAACCGACCATACTTCCATATATCATTCTCAGTGACTTGGATTCGGGAGCTTTCATCCTTAGGAATACCCCATTTCATGTTGTAGTTTTCTTTTCATGTGTTGACTATTTCTTTAGATATTTGTTTTGGCTATTGTCGGGGGGAATGCCTTGATATTTTATTAACTTTCAGTTTTATAGAGGCTTTGTCGTATTACTGTGGACTTGGATAGTATGGTCGATTGTTTGGAGACAGAAGGTTGTCTGGTTCCCAGTGGTTGGTATAGACATATCTTGAATTATCACATGTTCTATTCAAAATTCATTCGACATAGGGTGTAAAGTCGTTGATGGTTTGGGCAGTTGGGGATGGTCTCTGGTCCTCAATGAACTTGAGATACCCGTTATGGCCAGGCCCTGGTTTGAGTTGTGACAAAGATTGTAGCATAGCCTAGGTTCCTGTCAATTGGATGTTCACAAATTCATGTCATGTAGAGTCTCTTTTATGGGTGTGTAGTGCACCACACTTATAAGGGAAAGACTATGAGACATTTAGGAATGTTTCCCTTTCTTATTGTCTTAATTTTGGGCTATAGAGTATAAGGTCTTAGATCCTTCTAATTTCTATTTTTTCGTCTTTCATATCATACCTCCAAAAAGATTTTATGTATGTGGAACTTTTTCTTTCCCGTTTGAGGAAAATATGGACAGAGCTCGCGTAATATCTGGGGTACAAACCCAGTTAAGGGTCACTGCATCTGACTATCCTTGTGGAGTCCCACCTATCCCCACTGATCTTACTCCTGAGAGTGACACTTATACTCAGTCACCTCAAGGGGTGGTTACTAATGCTGAGTTTCGTCTTTCCATTAACCTTTTGACCCTGTTGGTGACATCTCAATCACAACAGTCGGGTTCTACTAGTACTGCTATGGGTTTTTTTGAGGCTACTAGATTTGGCCAATTTATGAGGATGCATCCTCTGATATTTACTGGTACTAAGTTTGAGGAGAATATTTAGATTTTCATTGATGAGATGGAGAAGATCTTCTGGGTTATACATGCTTCAGAGGTTGAAGGTGTAGAGTTTGATGCGTACCAATTAAAGGATGTGGTGTACCGATGGTACGAAGAGTGATAAGAGTTGAGAGGTAAAGATGTTGGTTCTGCCTTGTGAAAGATTTCTCTAGTGCGTTTCCAGACCGCTTCCTTTCTTAGGAGTTGAGGAAGGCGAAGGTAGAAGAATTTGTTAACTTGAAACAAAAAAAAATGACAGTCAAGGAGTATGCCTTGAAATTTCATTAGTTGTCCCGATATGCTTCTGAGTTGGAATCTAGCATGAGGGCCAGGATGAGAAAGTTTTCTTTGGTATTGTCCTGAGACTTGATTCTGGAGAGTAAGGATGCCTTGTTAAATAAGGATATGGATATTTCTTGGCTTGTTGTTTATATGCAGCAGGTTAAGGAAGAGAAAAAGAAGCAGGCTAAAATTGAGGAGAGGCAAAGTAAGAAGTTTAGATTTTCTGATTAGGGTGGGGGTCAGCAACAGAGTGGTAGATATGGTGAAAAGTGGTCTAAAAAGAAGTGTGAGAGTCCTAACTCTTATTCGACGGCTAGTGCTATCTACTCAAAGTCATTTGGTGACTGGCATATTTAGGGCGATGATACTTCTAGGGCATAGGGTGCCTAATCTCAGGCCAGCAGGCTCCAGTTAGCATCATCCTACCCTCTCTGTAGATTCTCTGGTCAGCATCACTGTGGTTAGTATGAGAAAGGGAGGAACAAATTTTTTAAGTATGGTCAAATTGGAAATATGTAGTGGGATTGTCCCTCTAGAGTTGCTTTTTGGGGCAAACAAGGTTCCTTTTTCCTTTTCGCCAGCTCTAGTACCAAAGAGTTCCACTTCTGGCTTCGACAGTGGTCGAAACCTCCTTTATGCTCTAACTACTCATCAAGAGTTTGAGGCATCTTCAAATGTTGTTACTAGTATATTGAAACTCTTTTATTGTGATATACACTATTTACTTGATTCGGGGTCCACTCTCTCTTATGTAACCCCATTTTTGGCTGTGTATTTTGGTTTTGGTCCTGATTATATATCAAACTCTTTTTCTATTTCTACCTCGTGGGAGACTCTGTGGTAGTTATTAGAGTCTATAGGGTTTGTGTGGTATCTATTGGTAATAGAGAAACTCTGGTAGACTTGATAGAGTTAGACATGGTTAACATTGTTGTTATTATGGGGATAGATTGGTTACACTCGTGCTATACTTTTCTAGACTGACGGACCCATAGGGTCATGTTTAAATTCCCTACTTAGCCAATTTTTGAATAGAAGGGAAGTTACCTAGAGCCTAAGGGAAGGTTCACATCATATCTCAGATCCCGAAAACTGATTTCAAAGGGTTATCTGTAACATTTGGTCTGGGTTAAAACTTCAAACTCGAAGGGCCCTTCATTATATTTTGTCCTGGAGGTAAATGAGTTTCCTGAAGTCTTCTTTGATGATGTTCTCAGTGTCCCTACTGATAGGTAGATTGATTTTGGTATTGACCTTTTCTGGATACTCGTCCTATCACTATCACCCTATATAAAATGGCTCCAACCGAGTTGTAGAAACTTAAGAAGTAGTTAAAGGATCTCTTAGACAAGGGTTTCATCCATCCTAGTGTAACCCCGTGGGGTGGACCTGTTTTGTACATGCATAAGAAAGATAGTTCTCTTTGTATGTGCATTGATTACCGACAGTTGAACAAGGTGATGGTACAAGACAAGTACCCTTTTCAAAGTATAGATGATTTGGTTGATCAACCTTAGGGAGCTAAGTGTTTCTTCAAGATCTATCATCGGTCTGGGTATCACCAGTTAAAGATTAGGGAGGTGTATATCCCTAAGACTTTTTTTCGTACTTGGTATGGGCATTTCGAGTTCTTGGATATGTCTTTCGGGTTGACCAATGCCTCAATGACATTCATGGACTGATGAATAGGGTCTTTCATCAGTTTTTGGATTTGTTTGTGATTGTCTTCATTGATGATATTTTAGTATACTCTAAGAGCGAGGCAGATTATATCGATCACCTCCGCATTGTATTATAGACCTTAAAAGATCAGCAGTTGTATGACAAATTTTTGAAATATGAATTTTGACTGAACGCTGTTACATTTTTGAGTCATATTCTGTCTAGTGAAATGATCCTGGTAGATCCACAAAAGGTTGCAGTAGTTAAGAAGTGGTCTATACCCACGACTCCAACCGATATTTAGAGGTTCTTGGGTTTAGACGGTCACTATAGATGGTTTGTGGAATGTTTCTCTTCTATTGCTACCCCAGTGACCAAGTTGACTTAGAGAAAGTTGAAGTTCTTGTGGTCTGATACTTGCGAGGGTGGTTTTTAGATGATAAAAGATAAAGTGACTTCATATCCAGTATTGACTCTACCTGAGGGCACTGAGGGTTTGGTTATTTATTATGATATGTCTCGGGTTGGTTTGGGTTATGTGTTGATGCAACATAGCAAGGTGGTTGCATATGCCTCTAGATAGTTAAAGGTTCAAGAGAAGAACTATCCAACTCATGGCCCTGAGTTGTTAGCCGTGGTGTTTGCATTGAAAATTTGGCTGGGGTCTATGTTGATATCTTTTCTGATCATAAGAGACTGCAGTACGTATTCACTCAGAAAGAGATTAATCTCAGGCAAAGGAGGTGGCTTGAGTTGTTGAAGAATTATGATATTAGTCTTCATTACCATCCAGGTAAAGCTAATGTGGTTGCTGATGCTACTAGCAGGTTGTCAATGGGTAGCTTTTCACATATGGATGAGGATAAAATGGAATTGGTAAAAGATATTTATTGTTTGCCTAATGTTAGAGTTCATCTCTTGGACTTTGAGGATGGTGGTGCGTTTCTTGCAACAGGTGCTGCAATCATCTCTTGGTTCTAAAATATAGGAGAAGCAGGTGTTAGACCCTCCCATAATGAAAATCAAGGGTGATGTAGGTAAGTAGAAGGTAATGGCCTTCGAGATCAGTGGTGATAGTATCTTGAGGTACCGAGGGAGGTTGTGTGTGCCTGATGCTAATGGATTATGAGGTAGGATCTTAACTAAGGCCCATGAATTATGGTATATTGTTCATCTTGGTTTAACAAAGATGTATCATTATCTCAAGAATATATATTAGAGGAATAACATAAAGCGGTATCTATCCAACTTTGTATCTAAGTGTATGGTGTGTCAGCAAGTAGAGGTGGAGCACAAGAGGCTTGGTAGGCTGCTTCAAGAAATTTAACTGCTGGTGTAGAAATGGGATATAATTAATATGGATTTTATTATTTGCCTTTTGAGGTTGTGGAATTAGTATGAAACCATTTGGGTCATCGTGGATAGGATGTCTAAGTCTGTTCACTTCTTGCCAGTGAGGACTAATTATTCTGCAGAGGACTATGCAAAGTTGTTCCTTTAGGAGATCGTAAAGTTGCATGATGTGCCTGTCTCGATTATGTCAGATCATGATACTCAGTTTTCATTGCATTTCTAGTGCTCTTTTCAGTGTGGCTTGGGGACTTAAGTGAGCCTTAGTAACGCCTTTCACCCATAGGTAGATGGACAAGCAGAAAGAACTATTTAGACTTTAGAAGATATGCTGTGAGCTTGTGTAATTAACTTTGGTAGTAGATGGTTTGATCACTTGCCTCTCATTTAATTTGCCTATAACAATAGCTACTATTCTAGCATTGATATGGCTCCGTTTGAGGTATTGTATGGTAGGAGGTGTAGATCTCCTATTGGGCGATTTGAGTTTGGTGAGGCGTATATGTTTGGACCAAATTTGGTTCACCAAGCTATGAAAAAGGTGAAGGTGATTTAAGATAGGCTTAAGACTGCCCAAAGTCTCTAAAAGTCCTACGTAGACGTAAGGCAGAGAGAGTTGCAGTTGTTGGAGATTGGGTGTTCTTGAAGGTGTCTCCCATGAAGGGAGTAATGGGGTTTAGGAAGAAGGGAAAGCTCAGTCCCCGATATGTTGGCCCGTACTTGGTTTTGATAAGGATTGGTAATGTTGCTTATGAATTAAATTTACCCTCTAGTAGGAGTTCCATTGACCTGGTGTTCTATGTGTCCATATTGCGGAAGCTCGTGGGTGATCCTTCGTTGGTTTTTCCCTTGGAGAACATTGGTATTTCAGATTCCTTGTACTATTAGGAGGTTTTGGTGAGGATTTTAGACCGGCAAGTTTGACGATTACGGACGAAGGATGTGGCTTTGGTAAAGGTTCTATTGTGGGACTAAAAGTCCAAAGAAGCTACTTGGGAAGACGAGGAGGACATGAAGTCCAAATATTCGTTCTTATTCCCTATTTTGGAAATTTGTGCTTAAGGTATGTGTATTCTTAACATCTTTGTTTTCTAACTTTGTTAAAGGAAAAATTTGTGAATTCCTTGATTTCTTTGATTACTGAATTTTTTAAAGGGAAGTGTAGTTGTGTATGTATATGAAAACCATGCTAATGCGTGCTTGACCCATCAATAGAGGACAAATGATGCTAAGTGGGAGACTGAAACACTTCAGACTTTAGACCTTGAAAGTTTTTTGAGCTTTGAGCTCACTACCTTGGTTACGACTCGAACCCACGAGTCATAGGGTGTCTTGACGGGTTATGTGACCCAGTTATAAGGTGTCCAGTGAGTGTTATTGAGTTTCTATCCTGGGTACGACTTGGGGACACAAGTCGTAAAGACTCGTAGTGATTCATTAGGACGAGTCGTAAACAAATCATGTAAGGTGGTGGCTTCATTTTGCTTTGAGTACGAGTGGCTCACTAAGAGCCGTAAGGACTCATTATGAGTTGTAATGATCAAACTATAGGATGCCTAGTGTTCACCCTATTTGGTTTTGCTCTGATTACGAGTAGGACCCTATGAGTTGTAGGGTCATGTTATGAATTGGTTGGTTGAGTCGTAAGGATAACAGTGTTGGGGTTCTGGAGACTTTCATCGTTACGACTTATGGTGATGAGTTGTAAGGTGATGTTACGATAGATGGCTGACTCGTAACCAAGGAAAATGCTTTTTCATCTTTTAAGTTGAGGGAACTATAGACATTTCCCAATCAAAATCCTTTAGACCCCTACGTCCATAAAGCACCTTTGGGACATTCATTCAACACTTTATCGAATTAAACACTCTATTTACTCTCTCTAAATTCTCTCAAGCATGTCAAGCTAAGGTTTCACCGACTTGATCATCTAATGGCTCAAGGATTGATGTCTCTCCGTAAATCTTCATAATTAAGGCTTGTGACTCTTCCCTCATTGTTAATTTTATAAAAGCTTGTGATTTAAAGTATTCTTCATGATTTATTGGCATGGATTTTGAAACAAGGGTTGAGGGTTTTGAATGTTTATTATTGAATAATATTTTCCCACGGTATAATTATGATTTTCTATGCTTTGATTATAGTTTTTGCATATGTGGGTGAATGGAAATGGTGATTTAACTAAGGGTTCATGAGATGGTCTTGCCTTGATTTTGGATTTGGTAATGGTACGCCCTCAACCTGTTTGTGAAATTATTAATGAGAATGACCTTGTAACAAGTTTGAATTATGTGTTGAACATTGCATCAGCTTAAAATGGTTAATGAATGATGAATAGCTTTTTGAAGGAATTGATGGCCACAAATTGATTTAAGTTGTAACCTTAGGGTTTGATTGGCCAAATGGGTTCGATTCCCAAATATTGAATTAATTTAATGTCTTTGTTTGGACAATAGGTTCGAGTCCCAACTGGTGAAATTGTTGTGAAGTTATATTATACGCTTGCAAGTGGGGTTGGTATGACGATACCAACCGGGTACCTATATGTATAAAGGGTTGCTAAATGGTGCTGCATATTAAATGTTTTAAACTGGGCTTAATAGCGGGATTTATAGCTGGACCATGAAAGTGGAGGTATTGGGACTAACATTGGAAACCATGCTAGCTGGTGTGGGTGTCTAAATGACTGGAAGGTTTGAGTCTCCCGTATTGAATATATGAATGAGAGGTTTGAGTCCCTTATGTTGTATATATTGGTGATTAAGTCACCTTGATTATGCCGGGATGTTCGAGTCCCCCATAAAGTCATATACGGATATGGATATTCTCTAGTTCGTGTGGCTACACGCACTGAGACCCTTTTAGCTAGGGGAGAGCTGGACCCATATAATCCGTGTGCGCCTTTTTATATGACGGTTATGCTACATAGCCTAGGTTAAGGTCTTAGAAGTTCATGCTAAGCCTTGCTCCCTACCTTAGCATGTGATATTATATATATATACACACAAATACATATATACATATGTACTTCATATGATATTTTGCATTGAATGCTCTATTGGTTTATATTGTTATCATGCTATTATTTTGTTCCTCTATCCCTGAGTTACATGCTAGCGCTCCAACCGCTAACCATTTTCGGATGCTATATCCCTATGCGATGCAGGAACCGACCATACTTCCACATATACTGCTTAGTGACTTGGATTTGGTATCAGCTAGAAAGTTAGATTGAAATATTGAGCTTTCATCCTTCGGAGGACCCTATTTTATGTTGTGTTTTCCTTTTCATGCATTGACTATTTCCTTGGATATTGGTTTTGGCTATTGTCGGGGGCATGTCCCGATATTTTATTAACTTTTAGTTTTATAGAGGCTTTGTCGGATTACTCTAGACTTGGGTGATTTGATCGATTGTTTGGTGACGGATGGTTGACTGGTTACTGATGGTTGATATAAACATATCATGAATTATCATAAGTTCTATTATACGCTATCTTGTTGTATGTTTGTAATTCATTCGACACGAGGTGTAAGGTAGTTGGTGGTTTGGAAAACTGGGATGGTCTCCGATCCTTGGCGGACTTGAGATATCCGTCATGGCCTGGCCCTTGTTTGGGTCGTTACAAAAAACTACCGTAATGTTCAAGTTCTTTTATAGATATAAATTTCTAACTTAAGTAGAATTCTATTTGATTTCAAATTTTGAACAAAATTTTATGATTTTGTACAAAGTAAAAATTTGAATATTACAAATAAAAAATTTTCATATATTAACTTTCATATGTTTAGGTGTCTTTTCATACTATATTTAGGAGTATACTATATTTTAGAAGTTCGTTCAGAAATCAAACTTACCATATATGCACGCATAAAGCAAAAAATAATTTTAAAAAACTAAAGAGGGTCTTTAGTAATTTATTGAAAATATGTAGTAAGAATTTTATACTAAAAGTTATACTCATGTTCTAAATCAGGCAAAAACCTAGAGACAAACTTGCAACTGTAAAAAAATTCAAACCTTAAACCCTTAATTTTGAAAAACTATTATAACGTGGACTCCTTAATTGTAAAAGAATTCAAACTTTAAACCCTTAATTTTGAAAAACAATTATAATGTGAACTCCTTTGTTTGATATATGGGAAAAAAATTACTATAAAGTTGGGAATTTAACCATAATAAGAAAACTTTCTCTATTCAATTGATAGGCGAAACCCATCGACATACACCTAAACTTGGCACGATCTTTCACTTTGACACCTAAACTAGATTTTGTTCATTTTTCGCACCTCAACTAGTATCCAAGTGTGTCAGTTTGGTACTTTTTTCTTACATGAAAAAGAGAGTGAATTACATTCTCGAATAGGTGCATGAATGATGGATTTAGTAGATTTTTTTCCACTTTTTCTCAATTTCTCCAGCCATTATTACCAATTTTATCAACTATTTTTCCACCTTTGGATCAAGTTTAAACTCAAATATGCTCGTCAAATCTCTCAATAGAAGTAGCTCCTCTCCCAACACAATTATTTCTTGTTTTCTTGATTAGAAAATCATCTTTTCAGCATAAAAGAAAAAAATTATAGACTAAAAAATCAAATCTTAAGAATATTGATGTCACCGATTGAGATGATGTACAAAGCCTCGAGTTTTTTCTTACCCAAATTTTATTTTTAGCTTTCAAGATTTTCATGTGTTTTGGGTTTGAAAAAAAATTGAAGAATGATGGTGATTAGAATTTGTAAATCTTCAATGTTTTTAGATGTTATTTTCTTTACTTTTGAGTTATTGCTATAAACAAATGAAAAAAGAATTTTAAATGAGTTTTTCGATAAGAAATGTGAGCTTGATAGTATGGTAGAAAATGTGGGACGCGGTGGTGTCAAAGAAGATGATTAGTGTGGGTGGGTGGGGGTGTGTTGAAGAATCAAATTTTGTTGGGGGTGAGTGTTGTTGGGGTATGCAAAATAGAGAAATAAAAAGATAACAAAGAAAGAAAAGATAACTAAGTAGTAGTAGTTGTAGTTCAGATTAATCTTCATGGTCGAAAAGTTGAAACAACAGAAAGAAATGAAGAAATTGACTGGGGGCAAATGGAGAAGATGACCATTGGTGGGGTGGGGGACTGCCAAATAGACTCAAATAATCTTATAATTATTTTTAAAAATGCTATGTGTCGGTAACTAATTGGTTAACTTGCATTTGTTTTTACCTTTTTTTTTTCTTTAATTTAAGGAAAAATTTCATAAAAGCACAACTTTAGTTACTAAAATTTCCTTCAATTTAAAAAAAATTACAAATATCTCAACTTAAATCAATTTGGATTAAAAGTTGAGATACATCATAATAAACCTTTTTATCTGCTTTAAATTTACCAACCGAAGTTGTTTCCCTCCCCCATCAACGGTGAAATTATTGGTGCGGTTTCATCCACAGTTTTCTTCTCTTCTTCATCACACATTTTTGAATAAAGGTATTCCCCGCCCTCCCCCCCAAATTCATCTTCACCTCTTATCATATTTAATGATTTTTATCAAAAATCAATTTAAACCTTCAGCAAATTAATTTTTTATTACAATATGAAGTTTACAATGGATCTAGATTCTATACCTTTATTGAGCCTTCAACTTTTGAATTGTGTAAGTTTCCCCATCTTCATCTTTAATTTTCATCTCAACAAATTCAAAAATTTCTCTCAATTCTCAAAAAATTCATCCACAGTATCAAGAAATTTTATCGCCCCCCCCCCCCCCCCCCCCCAATTTCAACTTCATTAACTTATTCTTAGAGTTGAACAATTGTTAAATGATAGTTTTCTTTTTATTTTTTCTCTAATTTAGTTTGTTAAACTTTTGTTGAAAAGCCATAAACTTCAAAAAATTAAACCTTCATCACTTTAATTTTTTGTTATAATAGCAAGATTTACCATGGATTTAGATTCTGTACCTTCTTTTAGTCTTGAAATTTTTCAAATTGACAACATCAAACTAAATGATGATGTTGTTAATTTTGTTCTCGGTATTTTTGATAATATTTTTGAAGATTTTCATGAAAATAGATCTGCATACCACAATGATCCAGTAAAAATGAAGCAGTTGCATTAAAATATGGCAACAAAATTGAAGTACAAGAGAGTTGATGATGACAAGAAAAGAGAATCTGACACTTATCTAGTAAGAACCAATTTTGTAACAAATGTTTTAGTTTAATTTACTTGTATCTCTTTTTAGTTGAGATTATAAGATGAAGATCATTATGTATCTCTTGTTATATTTAGTCAGATACAGGTTCTAAATTATGCATACGTTGTTATTTCATGTCAGATATAAGTGTTGAATTATGCTCTGTTGAATTAGTATATTTGTATCTCTTTTAGCTGAGAATATAACATGAAGATAAATTATATATCTATTGTTTTATTTAGTCAGATAAAATACTCTCTTATTCATTTTATGTATCTCTTATTAATTTTATTTCAATTATAAATGCAAAATAGATAATTATGTATCTGTTGTTATATCTAGTCAGATAAAGTACTCTCTTATTCATTTTATTTCAATTACATATGTCGAATAATGTACCTCTTGTTATTTTTAATTCTGTAACATATGCAGTACTTTTATCTCTTGCCAGTTAACAGATGCAGACACTTGTAACTAATATAAGTTAACATTACTATATTATGTTATACACCCATGTTATTATATCTCATACATTTATTTATAACTTGTGGAGCATCATGATGTCATTTTCTACTATTTGTGGAAGAAGTATAAGCACTAGATATTTTAAAGGCGATATGCCTTTCTTTTGTGCAATTATGGAGCTGTAAAGTCAAAGAATAGATATTTTAGTGACAATGAAGATCTACGAGACCAAAGTACAACTTCATACCACCTGAAAAAGATAATGTGGTTGTTGTTGAATAGTTATAGTTTTGTTGGTTATTTCTAACTTTGAATCTGAACTTTCATTGATTATTAAAGCTTAGTAAACCTTTGATGATGTTTTTTGGGCGTCGTATAAAACAAATAATTAGTGTTTTTATCACAAAATATTTCTAATTAAGGATTATTTTCACATATTTTATTCCTTCTATTGATTAAGTTCAATTTGAATTTATTAGAGACAAAATCATGTTTAACTAATGAATGTTTCAGATAAATTAGTAAACAATTATTTATCAGGTACAAATATGTATCTGCTAAACAGAGTTATTTGCATGACATATGTACAACCAAAAATAGTTATGTGATAAATATATCTTATAATTAATTTACGTATCTCAAATATAACATGTATTTCACGTCAAAATGTACGTTGCATTACAAAAAAATATTTTTCTTACATTTTAAAACAATATAATTTTTATTAGACAAATTCAAGTAACTAGGTAATTTCATTACGATTTAATAAATCGATGTTTAAAATTGAAAAACATTATGTATCTCATACAATATATTTTCTCCCATCATCATAAAAAAAGTACACATAGGGTGACGAAGCATTAACCTACTAGAAATCAGATAATGTATTAATATGATGTCACATACAATTTATTAACAAATGTATCTCTAATTTAGAATCATATGATGATTTTCAGTTTTAGAAAGTTATACTACGACATGTAATATAATACAAGTTATCCATTCCAGTATTTCTTTGTTATGACATTCATTATTATTTTTTTATTATTTAGTTTAGTAAAAAATATAACTCATAAATTATATCTGGTACATAATTTTAATCATGTATCTCCTTTTTGTACTAGCCAATGCATTATGTATCTCTACCAAAATAGTTCAGAAATGGATGTATCTCAGTGATCAAAATTATGCATCTCAACTTCAATATATATATAAAAATGTGAGATACATACTTTTGGCTAAAATGTTTTAACAACTTTGTACCTTTAGCTAAATTCATTCAACAAGAGATATATAACTGCTCCAGTTTCACCCTCAAACACATCTCACTTTCATCGTTATCGATGATACCGATGCACAGAGGATATATCCCAATACCTGACACACTTTTCTTAATCTCTACATATAGCTTGATTCCCTTATCATCACAGATCAACAAGGGAAATGAATTTCCTTTAACAATATATCAGACTTCAATTTGTTTTCTTGTTTTATCGATTTCGACTTCTACAACAATTGTAGAAATCAACTTTTCATACGTTTCATTCTCTCTGACTACAGCACAATCAATCTTGTATCATTCGTACTTGACATCAACAATCAAACACTGAAATATCATAATAACATAGACATATTCATTGAAAATCATTGGAAAAAATCACAAGAAAAAAGCAGAGAAAAGAAGAAAATATATATGTTCAATTTAAATAGGAAGAAAAAAAATCACAGAAAAAATGAGAATAGAATAGAATATTGATTGTGCAAGTTGAATGAGGAGAAGAAAAAAATCACAGAAAAAATGAGAAGAAGGAGAATATTGATTGTGCAATTTGAATGGGGAGAAAAATATTTGAAAAATCTACATTATTTAACTGATATATATTTTTGGGGGATTTCTGTTTGCTAATTAGAAGATATGAAATGTAATTTACTCCTTAATTACCTTAATTTTCATTACTTACCTTAATTAGCGCGTATTAGTTACTTTGACAGGATGGATTAGCCATTATGTATCTCTTGCAATTAGATGTATTAGAAAAACAAAAAAATGGAACTTTATGATATTTTGATAAAAGTTGGGATATAACATAATTAAGCGTAAATTAGTAGGGATTTATGTAAGTTTTACTTAATTTAATTGTATATATATATTAATGAGGTGGATAATTAAAATGAGTTGGCATAATTTAATTGGTCAATTAATCCACGTAAGAAATGATTGCAGCCACGTGCATGAGCGTTTACAACAGTGTGTGATAAAAATGTCAAAATGACATATTTGGATATTATTTGAGGTGCAAAAAATGAACAGCTTCTAGTTTAGATGCCAAAGTGAAAGTTCGTTCAAGTTTAGGTATTTGTCTATGGGTTCTGCCTAATTTTTAATACGTTTATTATAACCAATATTCAATATCATAAAATTAATAGGAAAAACGTGAAAAGATAATTTTGTCTGAAGCGAAAATTTTTATTGAACTACAAAAAGTTCAAACAATATTTTTAAGATCCTTCACACTTTTAATATATTAGAGATTAGAGTTTAGAGATTAGAGATTAGTGATTAGAGTTAGAGATATTGAAGAGGTGATTAAAATTGAATGGTATAAAAGTTGGTCAACATTTCAGGATATTTTATTCATTGGTATATTCTATAGATGGAAGTTGAAAAACTAAATTTGTATTTATGTCTAAATAGGGTAATTATAGTCAAAGCAGAATTTAAAAAGGT
This sequence comes from Capsicum annuum, assembly GCF_002878395.1. Taxonomy (NCBI): domain Eukaryota; kingdom Viridiplantae; phylum Streptophyta; class Magnoliopsida; order Solanales; family Solanaceae; genus Capsicum; species Capsicum annuum. Next base: position 203,391,548 of record NC_061119.1, on the reverse strand, counting down.
TTTTAGAATTCCGTTTAAAGTAAATTTTGCACTATTATAAATGGAATTGCTACGGCGTATTTGGACAAATACAGCGTACCCTCTGATCATAGACACGCCAATGGCCTCAAATCCTAACAGTACTTTCCGGATGATATCATAATTAATATTCTCACAAAACTTACTGTGAAATCACTTTTAAGGTTCAAACATATTTTCAAATCATAGTATTCTTTAATTCAAGATGGAAAATTTATCAAGCAGCACTGTCATACTCACAAAAATGGTGAAAAGTAATTTACGGTTTCTGGCAGATGCAACATGAACCAATTCGATTTCTACCACTACACCATGGACGTCCCCCAACTTGATTCTAGTAGTACCGTCTCTCTTCTCCAGTCTTCGGTTCCAATTGATCAATTACGAATGGTCACTAGCATAGAGTTTTTCTCATCTAATGGGATACTTCTTATAATATACACTGATGACATAATCATTATGTGAAACCCGGCCACAAGAGAATCAATAAGAATCCCTTCTACAATTTGGAGTACTGACAGGATGTTACTTTATGGTCTTTATAATTTTTGCTACTTTTCTTGTATTGACGGCTACAAAATATTTAGATTAGGACTTAGAGTTGTTAATGGTGACATGGAGATTGATATATTTTCAACGAAGGGTAACACTTGGAAATCAATTGGTCTGTTTCCTCCAAATTATTATTTCGTCAATAGGAGCGTTGTTATGGCTGATGGGGTGGTTTATCAGAGTGCGAGGAGGGCAAATTTACTTAGTGGTGGTAACTTTAATACTATAGTATGTTTTTGTTTGGAGAAGGAACAATTTCAGGAGGAATTATAGTTTCCGTGTTCAATAAAATATAGGAGTAATCCTATTTTTTATGCTCTAGGAGAAAAACTTTGTTTGAGGACAATTAAATATCATCCTAAGGGTCTTGAATTTTGGTTTTATAGTATGACAACAAATTCATGGAGTAAGAGGCTGACAATTCCATTACCTGACAATATTTGGTTGACACATCTGGGCTTTATGAAGGATGGACAAATGTTGCTTCGCAAGTACAATTGCAACTGTGGATTAGTGGCTTACAATTCAACAACCCGAAAATTGGAACAAGTTAATGTTTCTGGGATTGAAAGAGGAAGTTTCATCAATAAGGTTGTAACTTATTTGGAAACTTTGTCCTTTCCTAATTCCTAAAGATTTTACTTTCTCTATTTGATAACCTCAATATCAATATAAAAAGTTTAATACCAATCTAGGTGTTATATCCAGGTTTTATTTTTTCTCTATTTATTTTTGTTGTAATTTGTGGAAAAGACTAAAATATGCTATCGAATGTTGAGAAAGCCTCATCTATACCATTGCACTTCAACAAAGTGCTCATTCGTGCCATTATTTTTTAATGTTGGACAAATATTCCTATCATCCAATTTTATTTATTACTTAAATGTCGGTGAATTATAACACCTAAATTGCAAATTAAGCAGTGAAATTGAGGGACTTTAATTTGACCTAGATTTTTTTTGGTCAATCGAACCAACAACTTCTTTATTCATACCTCCTGATCAGCAGTACATCAGCATAGAAGATCATCTCTACTCTTGTCTACTATGTGATCTTTATTCTTCTATTCTATGTATTTTCTCCTCTATCCACTCTTTGTCCTTGTTATTCTTTGATCTTTGTAGTGAGTCTGATATCTTGTATCTACATTCCAGCTGAATCTGCTTGTATACTCTTCATGGCCATGGAATTCTTTGGGGCAAAGTTGCCAAAGAGGCTCTTTTCAAGACTAATTTTGCCATTTAGACAAAAGTCTTAGAAAAATTTGTCAAATGTCCACCTTAATCCATGTCATCATCCAATTTTCCCAACTTAACAAATTCACCTACAAGTTTTTAATAATGCACTTTAACCCATCCTTCATCATCCACAATTATATATAAAATATATTGGGTTTCCAAAAATACTTTAAAAAAATGGAAAAGGCTAAAAAATACCCCTGAACTATCTGAAATAGCTCAAAAGTGCCCCTCGTAAGATTTTTGGCTAAAAAATACCCCTCCCTCTAACGGAATTCGAAAAAGGATAAAAAATGCCCCTGAACTATCTGAAATGGGTTAAAAATACCCCTTTGTTAAATATTTGGCTCAAAAATACCCCTCCCTTTAACGAAATTAAATTATTTCAATTGAATTAAGCCCTAACTTTAACTTTTTAACCCTAATACTTTAATTTTTTTTTTTTTACATAAAAGTACTTTTATATTTTTAAAAATAAGATAATGAAAAAAAGTATTTGAATTATAATATAAATTGGTTGAATTAGATTTGAAAAATAAACATACATTTATTCTTAAAAGGTATTTTCACTTTACATCTTTTTAATCTTTAAAGAAATTAAAGAAATTAATGAAATATAAATTTTCACTTAAAGAAATTAACGAAATAAAAATTAAATGATGAACTTTATATAAATTAACGAAATAATCAAATAATTTAATTTCGTTAAATACCCTCTGTTAAATTTTTAGCTCAAAAAACCCCCTCCTCTTAACGAAATTAAATTATTTCGATTGAATTAAACCCTAACTTTAACTTTTTAACCCTAATACTTTAATTTTTTTTACATAAAAGTTATTTTTTTAACTTTAAAAATAAGATAATAAAAAAACGTATTTGAATTATAATATAAATTGGTTGAATTTGATTTGGAAAATAAACATACATTTATTCTAAAAAGGTATTTTCACTTTACATCTTTTTAATCTTTAAAGAAATTAACGAAATATAAATTTTCACTTAAAGAAATTAACGAAATATAAATTAAATGATGAACTTTATATAAATTAACGAAATAATCGAAATAATTTAATTTCGTTAAGGGAGGGGTATTTTTAGCCAAATATTTAACAGAGGGGTATTTTTTACCTATTTCAGATAGTTCAGGGGTATTTTTGATCCTTTTCCGAATTCCGTTAGAGGGAGGGGTATTTTTGAGCCAAATATTTAACGGAGGGGTATTTTTGAGCCAAAAATCTAACAAAGGGCATTTTTGATCTATTTCGAATAGTTCAGGAATATTTTTGAGCCTTTTCCGTTAAAAAAAAAATCCAAAAGCTTAAAATAGAAGCTGCTTTGATTTAGGCCCGATTTCGACGATCAGCTCTAAATTAGTCCACAAATATCATAAACTTGTCCATTACATCCATTGTTACCCCATTTATTTGCTATCTTCTCAAACACACTTTCCAGCATTGTTAAGAAACTTTCAAATCACTCACATTACTCAAAACCTCTTTAGAAAGTACATTACAGTGGCTCAGCTCAGGCGACTCCAAGTTCATTTCTCTATTTCATAAACCCAACAATCGTTGATTAGAAGCAATATTTACAATTTCAAAGTTTTTGTAAGGATATCTGCCTAGTCATCGACCAGTTATCGTCAGTCATCGACTATGCATATATGTCATCATAGACCATCAGCATAATCGACGGTCGATCAAAGCTTAATTCTAGGATATCTGTTACAAAATTTATTCTAGTTTCTGGTGATGTCATGGAAGAATGAGAGGAGGCTTGTAACGCCCCGAAAAAAGGGTCCTGGAGCGTCACACGGTGCTTGAGGCTATGAGTGCTACAAGTAGCCCCAAGCTAACCCTTTGAGCCATTTTCATTCAGTTCAACACAAATCAATGGGGTTTCCATAAATAACTCTCAAATATCAACAGAGTAATCATCATCCAAGAATAAAAGAATTTCAGAAAGATAACAAAATATGACTTATTAGTCAACTCCCAACATCTATACTAGTCTGACAAGCCTCTAAGAAAATCAATAAAACCAGCGAGCCATTGAGACATGCCCTAACTAACTCATACTCAGTCATCAAATGTAAATAATTCTGTGAAACCAACATTAGACATCACGTCCTTGGAACATGAGGACTCACCACACATGTAAATTCATCTTTCAAAATCATAAACATCAAGATTTCATAATAATCATCATAAGATATGGGTTCATGCTTCAAATTCATAAAAATCAAATAAAAATCATGCCTTTGTAAAGAAAATTACTTTTGGGCACAAGAACGAAAGAGAGTTCTTGTTGAAAAACCCCACATACCTTGAATGATGAACTTTAGAACGATACTCATTTTTGATATGTTAATCGTGCCTTTGAATGATGGTTATTGGAGTTCTTGAACTAGGAACTTGGAATCTTGAATAAATTTGCAGAATTAATGGTGAACTTTGTAGGTTCTTGAAGTTGGATGTAGGAGCTTAGGGTTTTCTTTTTGAGGGAGTTTGATGAAATATAACATATAATGCTTCTAATAGGATTTAATATAGGGTTTGGACGGATTTTGGGTAAGGGAGAATGACCAAAACACCCCTAAAAATCAAAAAATTTCTCGAATCTGTCCTTTGGTGGACTGTTTTGATAGTCTGAAGTAGATTAACCATAACGTTTTACTCCGATATTCAAATTAGATGAAACTAATTTCATTAGAAAGAGGACTCTCATATATTTTTGTTGATATATAGTATCTCACTCAGATCATTGTGTACGAGGAGTTATGATCGTTTGAAGTTGACCCAAAAATTTTCTTTTGATAGGCTGAAGTAGATCGGCCATTACTTTTTGCTCCGATAGACAAATTGGATGAAACCTATTTCATTGGAAAAAGGACTCACAGAACTTTTCATTGATATATAGTAGATTACCCAGATCATTATGTATAAGGAGTTATGATCGTTTAAAGTTGGAGCAAAAATACGCTAGGCCTCAGTACTTTTTCCTGCATGTTTTACTGTTCACTACTATTCATGGTTCGATCGGAATGTTCATAACTCGTCGCTCGGGTGTCTGTTTTGGATGATCCACATATTGTTGGAAAGCTTATTCAATACTCTACGCAATGGTGGGTCATAATATAAGACATTTCGCACAGAAAATTTATAATTCATTCTAGAAGATAGAACCCAACACGTTTACGCACAAAATTTCCACGAAAAATTTCCCGGGTATTACATCATCCCCCCTTGGAAACATTCATATTCGAATGACGCTTGTCATGCAAAGATTAGATAGGGAATAGAGCATACTATTGAAACCATTCGTTAGACTCATCACCACGTCGTTTCTCACTCCGAATGCAACATAGAATGCATAAATTCAAGAAACTATAGTTGAACACATAATAAATGACAGCTGAACTGCTGCAACTTTTATCAAAAGTGCATGATTTAGGAAAGAATGGTACCTTCAGCTTGATCGGAGTTCGCGGAAAATAGGTGCGGGTACTTGGATCGCATATCAGCCTCAGCTTCCCAAGTTTCACCCTCAACAGATTGGTTTCGCCACAACACCTTGACCAAGGGAACTTCTTTGTTCCTTAGTCTTCGGACACTGAAATCAAGAATCTCAACAGGAATCTCATCAAAAGAAAGATTTTCTTGAATGTCAGCACTCACAGAGGAATCCACTACCACAACATCGCTAATATGCTTTCTAAGCATGGAGACATGGAATATTGGATGAACAGAGGACAACTCGGAAGGCAACTCGACTTTATAAGCTACCTTACCAACACAGCTAAGAATTTTGTAAGGACCAACATAACGGGGACTAAGATTCCCCTTCTTTCAGAATATCTTCACCCCCTCATGGGTGAAATTTTCAGATACATTAGGTCACCAACTTCAAACTCAAGGTCTCTCCTTCTAACATCCGCATATGACTTCTGACGACTCTGTACAGTTTTCAACCTTTCCCTAATCAACTTAACTTTTTCCATAGACTCAAATACCGAATCAGGACCACTCACATCCGCTTCACCCACCTCGAACCAACCTATGTGTGATCTACACTTCCTCCCATATAAGGCTTCAAACAGAGCCATGCCAATACTAGAGTGGAAACTGTTATTGTAAGCAAACTCTATCAACGGTAAGTGATCATCCCAACTTCCCTTAAAGTCAAGTGTACAAGCTCTCAACATATCCTCTAAGGTCTAGATGGTCCGCTCAGCCTGACCATTGGTCTGTGGATGAAAAGCATAACTCAAAAGCACTTGGGTACCAAGACCCTTCTGAAAAGCTTTCTAAAATTGTGAAGTGAACTGAGTACCCCTATCTAAAATGATAGACAAGGGAACTCCATACAGTCTGAATAGCTCTCGGATATACAATCTAGCGTAATCCTCAACAGTATATGAAGTATGAATAGGCAAGAAATGAGCAGACTTAGTCAACCTATCAACCACAACCCAAATGGAATCATGATGGCTTCGGAAAGGAGGTAAACCAATCATGAAGTCTATATTTATCCCTTCCCACTTCTAGGTGGGAATACTAAAATTTTGCATCTTACCCCCAGGTCTTTGGTGTTCAACCTTAACCTGTTGGCATACTGCACACTTAACTACAAACGCTGCTATATCTTTCTTCATGCCACTCCACCAACAGATTTCCCGCAAGTCTCGGTATATCTTGGTGTCACCAGGATAAATAGAATATCGCGCCCCTTAGGAGAAAACCTCTACTTTTTGGTCCTTGACTGGCTCCTCCAGTCTGGCCAAACTAGCATCTAAGTATTGCTTTTCCTTCACTTCCCAAACCAAGGAGGATCCAGAACTACTCTGAACCCCTATACTACCTTCAGCAGAGTCGAATAACCTAATCCTCAATCTATCTAAACGATGTACATCATGAGCCAACTCTTTCTTACTTTCTACCACACGCAAAACACTACCCATGGACACTCTACTTAGGGCATCCGCCACAACATTGGCCTTGCCCGGATGGTACAACACACTCATATCATAGTCCTTTAACAATTCTAACCATCATCTCTGCCTAAGATTCAATTCTCTCCAGGTAAACACATACTGCAGACTCTTATGATCAGTGAAAACATCAACATGGACACCATACAAATAGTGTCTCTTGATTTTCAAAGCAAACACAACAGCAGCCAACTCAAGGTCATGGGTGGGGTAAATTTTCTCATAGGGTTTCAACTATCTAGAAGCATAAGCTATCACCTTACCCTTATGCATCAATACGCAACCCAACCCAACTATCGAAGCATCACAGTACACCACAAAACCCTCAACAACATCAGGTAAAGTCAAAACAGGGGCTGAAGTGAGTCGAGTCTTCAACTCCTGAAAACTCTTCTCACAAGATTCAGACCACAAGAACTTCACTTTTTTTGGGTCAACCGAGTCATAGAAGACGCTATAGAGGAGAAACCCTCAACAAAACGGCGGTAATAGCCAGCTAAACCCAAGAAAATTCAGATATCAGTTGGAGAAATAGGTCTAGGCCAATTTCTAACAGCTTTGGTCTTTTGGGGATCAACTCTAATACCCTTGGAAGAAATGATATGACCCAAAAAGCAACTGACCTTAGCCAAAACTCACACTTACTGAACTTGGCAAATAACTTGTGATCTCTAAGGGTTTGCAAGACAGTTCGGAGATGATCAGAATGTTCATCCTCATTATGGTGGTACACCAGTATATCATCGATGAACACTATGACAAATATATCCAGATATGATCTTAACACTCGATTCATGAGGTCCATGAAAGCTGCTGGGGCATTAGTTAACCCGAAAGACATAAGAAGAAACTCAAAATGGCCATAACGAGTTTAGAAAGAGGTTTTTGGGATGTCACACTCCCTAACTTTGAGTTGATGATAGCCAGAACGAAGGTCTATCTTTGAGAAATAACTTGCACTTTGCAATTGATCAAACAAATCATCTATTCTCGGAAGGGGGTACTTATTTTTGATGGTGACTTTATTCAGTTGGAGGTAATCAATGCACATATGCAAAGAGCATCTTTCTTTCTCACAAACAACACAGGAGCACCCCAAGGAGAAACACTGGGCCTTATGAAACCCTTATCTAGTAGATTATTGAGTTGCTCTTTCAACTCCTTATATTCTGTAGGGGCCATACGGTAAGGAGGAATAGAAATAGGTTGAGTATCGAGAAAAAGATCAATCTCGAACTTTATCTCTCTATCAGGAGGTATCCTTGGGAGATCATTCGAAAAGACATCAGAAAACTCATTGACGACGTTAATAGACTGGAGAGTTGGAGTCTCAGACCTAGTGTCTTTGAATCTAACCAAATGGTAAATACACCTATTGGAAATAAGCTTTCTAGCTTTGAGGTAAGAGATAAAATGACTCTTGAGTGACACAGAATTCCCAAACTACTCAAACACGGATGGACCCAGAAATTAAAACTTGACCACTCGGGTTCGACAATAAATAGAGGCATAAGAGGAATACAACCAGTCCATACCCAGAATTACATCAAAATCTGCCATGTCTAACTCAATCAGATCAGCCAACAAGACTTTATGAAGAATGATAACAGGATACTTTTATACACTTTCTGGGCAACAATCGAATCATCCACTAGTGTAGAAACTAGGATAGGCTCAGGAATAATCTCAGGACTCATTTCAAAATTCAAAGAAATCAAAGGTGTAACATATGAGAAACTGGATCTAGGATCCAACAAAGCATACACATCAAACTGAAATATACGAAGTATACCAGTAACAACATCGGGAGAGTCCTCTTATTTCTGGCGGGCCGGTAAAACATAGAATCAATTCTGGCGCTGCCCGCCAGCATTGCTAAAAGAGGCACCCTGAGATGGGGCTGGGCGAGTCGCTGGAACTGGAGCACTAACAGTCTGAGTCTAGGTCTGAGGGCGATAGTCACGATGCCCTTGTCTAACCTGTGGATAATCTATAACTTTGTGACCCATGTCACCACACCGGTAATAAGAATCCTAAGAGTTGCCCACCCTGAAACCTAGAGTGTGCCTACCCCGCTCGACCTATCATAGCACTATCATAATCAACGACATCAATGAATCAAAACAATAATATTCACTTTATCAACTTTCAATCCCTATCCCACTTAACTAATATTAATTTTTAATGAGATATTATTTCATCACACAACCCATAATCAATTCATAATCAAGGAAATCAACCACCGAATTAAAACAACTAATAATTCACATCATCATAGATTAACCAACACTTCGTGTTCAATTCAATGTATCAAATATAACAAACAATTAAATAAAAGAGGGAAGGAATAAAATTGGACCTCGATTTGAAGATTTCAAAATTCAATAATACTTTAATGAAAGGACAGAATCCACACCGAAGAACCTCGATTCGAACCCCAATTTTGGTATGCATCCTTCTTTCATTTTCGACTGACCCAAAATAAAAATCACCAAAAGTAGATAAACCCGAACCCAATTTTGTGCAAACCGACCCTGTTTCACTCTTTTCCAGCGGAATTCACCAAAATCGGACCACAACGGGTCGGTTTTAGTCGATTTGGAAGGCTGGTTTTACTAATTATGATGACTTCAATGGGTTTCCCAGCGTATGAGGATCGAGGCCATAGTAATTTTGGACTAATATATTGTTCTTGCCTCTCCGAAGTTCCAGAGGGCTCGAACAACATCAAAAAATGAAGAACAACCCAAATTCAGGGCAACAACATTATTTTCGGTGAGTTTTCATTGAAACTATTAATCCCCGATATCTACCTCCTCTCTCTCAATCTCTATCTCTCTCGATTTCTATCTCTCTAGATTTCTGTCTCTCTTGATTTCTATCTCTCTCAATTTCTATCTCTCTCTCTATTTCTATCTCTCTCAATGGAAATTATGTGTGTGTGCATTCTTGCTAGTGTATAGGTGTGTGAATTCCCTTTTGGTGAGGTTTATATTTCCCGATAATTGTGTTTATATCATGTTTCTGATGTAAGTGATGTCTTCTGTGAGTGTGTGTCTGATGTGAGTATGAAAATGGAGGAGTGTGTGTGATGTGCTTGAGGGTGAGTGGAGCTGTGTGTATAATGTGTGATGTAGTGTGTGTGTGAATTATGTAGTGTGCATATGTATATGGTGTGAGTATTTTTGGTGTGTTGTGGGAATCCCATGTGGGTCCCTCCATTTGTATGTATATTCTATTACGAGAGAAAAAAATGTGAGGGGGGTCTGGGGGTGTACGCGGGTAGGGGTAGGGGAAGGTGGTTAGTAGTTGTTATTTTTGTTAGGGTGATGTGTCAAAAGTAGGGTGTTAATTTGTTATGTTAGTTATTTTTTGGCTTTTTACGAAAGAATTATGGAATGGGGTGGGTGCGTGATAAGGTAAATGAGTAAAAATGATATCGAGGAGGGACAAAATTACGTGTTTATATCATGCCGCACTTTGAATGTAAACAAAAAGTGTTTTCATAAAAAGAAGTAGACAGGAGATAGAATTTTGACCTGACCATTATTCAAAGCAAAAATAGAAGGAAGAAGGACAACTAAGTTGGAGAGTTGAGTGAGGTCACATCGAGGTTCCGATCTGCGGCTCTGTCATTACATCAAAAATATAAATTACAAGTTAAAAAGATAACTGAAATTACAAAAATACTATCTATGCAGCTTCTCTTTACCCTTGACTTGCTATTTCATCACCCTATTCTTCAGGAAGGCTCCTAACTTGCACTTTCTTTACCTTGTTCTCCAGGCGGGCTCCTGACTTGTAATTTCTTCAACTTGTTGCTTAGTTTTCAATATTTTCACCCTGTTCTTCAGGTGGGCTCTTGACTTGCTATTTTTCAATATGCTGACTTTCAATTTCTTCAACTTGTTGCTTGACTTTCAACTTCTTCACCTTGTTGCTTGACTTTCTATTTATTCACCTTGTTCTTCGGGCGGGATCCTGAAATCACATCAAAACTAGAAAGAAAATTATCCCAAACATATGTTATTATAAAAAGAGATTCCATTTGTCAGAAAAGTAAAGTTTCAAAAATAGGAATTAAATTTCTGCCCCAGTTTAACATCAAAGCACTTTTGTGTTAGTCACATCATAACTACTTGAAAAACCCGAACAAAGAAATGCATCTTCTATGGGTTAATTGGAATAATTCGACTAGAAAGTGTATTTTCTAGGAGTCAAAGGGAATGACTTGACTAGAAAGTAAATTTTCTAGGAATCAAGGGGACTGACTTAACCAGGAAGTACATCTTCTAGGTATCAAGGGGACTGACGACCAGGAATTACATATTCTAGGAATCAAGGGAAATGACTTGACCAGGAAGTACATTTTATAGTAATCAAGGGGAATGAATCGATTAGGAAGTACATCTTTTAGGAATCTAAGGGAATGACTTAACCAGGAAGTACATCTTCTAGGAATTAAAGGGAATGACTCAACAAGGAAGCACATCTTCTAGGAATCGAAGGGGAGTTACTCGACCAGGAAGCATATCTTCTAAGACTCAAGGGGACTGACTCGACCAAGAAGTACGTCTTCTAAGAATCAAGGGGAATGACTCGAACAAGATGCACATCTTCTAGGAATCAAGGGTTTTGACTCGACCAGGTGTTACATCTTCTAAGAATCAAGGGGACTGAATCGACCAAGAAGTATGTCTTCTAGGAGTCAAGCATAATATCTCGACCAGGAAGTACATCTTCTAGAAATCAAGGGGTCTGACTCGACTAGGAAGTACATCTTTTAAGAATCAAGAAGAATGACTCGACCAAGAAGTACATCTTCTAGGAATCAAGGGAAATGACTCGAACAGGAAGTACATCTTCTAGGAATCAAGGGGAATGAATTGACCAGGGAGTACATCTTCTAGGAATCAAGGAAAATGAATCAACCGAAAAGTATGTCTTCTAGGAGTCAAGGGGAATGACTCGACCAAAAGGTATGTCTTCTAGGGGTAAAAGGGAATGAATCTACTGAAAGGTACGTCTTTTAGGAGCCTGGGGAAATTACTCAACTGGAAGGTACGTCTTCTAGGAGTTAAGGTTTAATTTAAAAAGCTTGCCACCTAGCAATTGAAAACTGAAATACCTGGACAAGAAAGTGTGTCTTCGAGGGATATAGAATGATAAATTTTACCATGATTTAATTATCAAACCTGTGCAGTAACAATGCTTCCTGTATATGTAGAAGTGAGGCATTGAAACCCTTGATATTTATTCTCTGAAGTACTTGATTTGAAGGTAACATGTTTCCTATTTCATCGAAGAAAACTTGTGAGTTTAAACATGGTGGCTGGTTTGTGGATTTGGCATTTGCGGCAATGCTCTTGCCCTCGTCACATTTAACCTTGCTTCCAATCATTAGCATAGATCATTGACCCAAACTCAGGTTATTAAGAATGAATCTGAAACAAACGCAGAATCTCTGCTTTGCCAGGCATCTCAGATAAACCCTTTGAACCTTGGTATTTTCATGAGTTCCCAAACTTTTCTGTTGACAAAATTTTCTGCATGCCTTATTTTGGCTCACAATCATGTCTCTTTTATATGTTGGCCTTTTGTCTTTCTTTGTGCAATTGAAGAATCTAGTAGCCAGTTTTTAAATCTTTTCTCCCTTGTTTTGACATGGACTTGACTCAAAGACATGAGAAAAATAATAACAATTGAATACCCGACTCAAGAAAATAGAAATAGAAATATAGAAAAGAAAGAAAAGACACTAAATGTGCCCACTAAAACAAAGAAAAGAAAATGGCAAAAACCTAGCTTCAAGAATCAAGAACAAAGCTCAAGAAATACTAAGAGAACCTTCAAGAATTAATCTTCTTAGGTATGTTAGGTGTTCATCTATGGGTTCCTTTCACCCATAGAGTCCAAGAATCCTTTTTCTAAAACTATAAACTTATTGATTCATTATTTACATTCTTGAAATTGGATTGTATTCATGTTCATGACATTAATTGAGTTTCAATCCATGATTAGATTTTAGATTCTATGAAATTGAAATAGCATGTATATTGAATTATGTAATTCTATGTTATAACCCTTGAATTAGAAAGTTTGGGTGTTGTAGTTAAAATGTTTATTTGTTGTCCATGATTATATGCCAATGCTTGATGGAATGTCCATGTGAACAAATGATGAAATCATGACATGCTAGCATATGTACAAGATTATGCCCTACAAGTGTTTGATAAAATATCTCTATGAATGAATTATGAACAAGTGAAAAGTGCTATGCTTTTCAAGATCATGCTATTCTTTACTTTTAATGCTATCAAGTCCTAAGGGTATTCAATACCCAAAAATGTAGCTGTTTACGTAGAGCTACATTAGTTACAAAATAGTCTCAGACAGGTCGCAAAATCATAGTACTCAATCAATTAACAGAACTCCGTAAACTCAGTCAATTAAAATACTCAGTAAAAATCAGTATCAGGCCAGTTCAGTATAATAATCAATGTCATTCAGATGGGAGTAGGATTCAACATCGAGTAAACCTAAGGATGGGGGCTCACATGCCAGTAGAAGGTGTGGTCTTTAGAAGTAGTCCTTATATTCCAAAACAACGTAGCCAGCGTAGGTTGAGATATCAACCTGCTAGTTGAGGGTTGATGAGGTATTTTAACCTTCCAGTTGAGGATACCACCATTCTCATTCAGGGCACCCACTAGATGAAGGTGACTCTTCAGTTGTCTTTACCTGTGGCATGATACTGACACCCTTCCAAATAGGGTTATAGGTTAGACCCCAGTTATTTTATCTGAGTCATGTCGGTTAGATGACTATATCCGACAGTTTCAGTTTCAGTCTAAGTATAGAACTCAGTTTAGTTCTATAAACTCAGGACTGTCAGACACAATCAATCAGTATCGGCAATTCAGTTCTTTGTAATCTCAAATATCAGTTACTTAGTTATCAAAACTTAGTACTCAGCTTTAGAAAAGCTCAGATACAGTATACACATATATGCACAGTATTGCATACTCAGTATTTTTATAGTAGTTCTAGTTAACTGTGTACTCTTATTTAGTTACTTCATATCATTTAGTCAGTTACTGTTCATACATATAAAACCTTGTATTCAACCTTACCTCGTCTAGTATACCATTCCACATACTGATACATATCTTTCTTTATTCTATGATGTCTCATATCAAGGTTCAGACACTCAGTTTCTTGACCGCACATAGACAGATTCAGTTAGCAGCATCAGATTCAGTAGTGAGTCCTCATCTATCGAGGATATGCTTTTATTTCAATATTTCAGCAGTTTCAATATTTCATAGTCGAAGTTAGTTAGGATCTTGTCCCATTAACTCCACTTTTAGATGGTTTAGTTAGAGGCTTTTCAGACTAGACTAATTCAAACAGTAGTTCAGATCTTTTATCAGATATCATTATAGTTGTTATTCTTTATCAGTATTCAGACTATGAACCTTATGGAATATTATCCTATTTTCCATATCATGACAGTATTATTATTCAGTGCTTATAGCAGGTACCAGACATGGGTTAGGTTGTGGTCCTTCAGGGTTGTAAGCACCATGTGGTGTCCGAGGTACAAACTCGGGGCATTACAAACTTGGTATCAGAGCCTAAGGTTCAATAGAGTCCTAGGGAGTCTGAAAGCCATGTCTAGGAGAGTATTGTGCATGTATGAGTATTGTGCCACACTTATGGACAAGAGGCTATTAGATGTTTTAGGAAAAATTTTTCTTCTTTCAATATTCATGTCGTGCTAGTGAGCATGAGCTCAAGTCAAGCTCTTAGTCTAATTATTTTATTACTTTCATTTACAAAACATGCCTTCTAAAAAGAACAATGGAAGAAGAACAAGAAACTAGTCAGCACCTCAGCCCATTCAGGCAGATCCCCTGGACAAGTATGTCTCCCACACAGAATTTAGAGGTGTATTTACTACTCTAGCCAATTTCATAGCAGCTCAAAATAAATGGCCATCTACTATTCAGGCCAACCAAGTGGTCAATGCTGATGTAGTCAGGATTTGGTACTTCACCCGAATGAATCCTCCTCTATTCTCAGGATCTAAGTCAGAAAAGGATCTATAAGAGTTCCTCGATCATGTTTAGAAAGTCATAGATATTATTGGAGCAAATTTCAGTGAGAGTACTGAGTTAGCTACCTATCAGCTACAAGATGTAGCTCATACATGGTTCAAGCAGTGGAAGGTAGACATGGGTACAGATATAGAGCCTATAGGGTGGGAAGAGTTTGCTAATGCTTTTCTAGATAGATTCTTTCCTTTAGAGCTGAGAGAAGCCAAGGTGTTAGAGTTCACCAATCTCAATTAAGGCAACATAAGCATAAAAGAGTATTCACCTAAGTTTACTCAGTTAGCCAGGTATGCTCTCCATGTTGTAGCAGATAGTGGGTACAGAATGAGCAAGTTCATGTCTGAGGTATCAGAGAGTGTGGTTAAAGAGTGTAGAACTATGATATTAATTAAGGAGACAGACATATCCAGGCTTATGGTCTATGATCAGTAGATAGAAGAAGCTAAGAATAAGGAGAGAGGGAGGGAGGACAAGAAAGCTCCAATCTCTAAGTTTAGAAATGGTAATAAATATAGGGCGCCGGGCTCAAATCTCAAGATAGTGTCATTAGTGCTCAAACAAATCCTTTTTGTCAAAAAGGTGGAATAAACCACCAGGGTGTCTGCACGGCTGGTAGTTATGTTTGTTTCGGGTGTGGAAAGCTAGGTCATCAAATCAAAGATTATCCTTAGTCAGGTTCTCAGGGTCAGTATAATCGTCTTTCAGCTCAGTCCAGTAACCTGAATCAGCAGGGTGCTGCTTCCATTGACACTAGTCAGCAACATCCAAATAGGTTTATGCACTTCAGTCCAACAAGATCAGGAAAGTTTTACTGATATGGTCACTAGTACGTTACAGATCTTCCATTTACATGTTTATGCCTTATTAGATCCAGGAGCTTCTCTATCTTTTTTAACTCCTTATATAGCAGTTAACTTTAAGGTCAAACTAGAAATCTTAATATAACCTTTCTTAGTCTCTACCCCAGCGGGTTAGTCTATCATAGCCCGACGGGTATACAAGAACTCTCCGATTATGATATCTCAAAAAGTCACTTTAGCAGACTAAGTAGAATTAGAGATGACATATTTTAATTTCATTCTCGGCATGGATAATCTCCATTCATGCTATGCCTCAGTTGATTGTAGAAACAGAATAGTTCATTTTCAATTTTCAAATAAACCAGTCCTTGAATAGAGGAGTGGAACTACAGTGCTTAAGGGTCAGTTGATTTTATACCTTAGAGCAAGAAAAATGATATCCAAGGGATGTGTCAATGATCTTGTACGAGTCATAGACTCTAGTTCAAAGACTCCTAGTCTTGAGTCGGTTCACGTAGTAAATAAATTCTTAGATGTGTTTCTTGAAGATCTTCCTAGAGTTCCTCGCCAAAAGGAAATTGACTTTGGAATAGACCTTCTTCCAGATACTCAGCCCATGTCTATTCCGCTATACAGAATGGCACCAGCTCAACTCATAGAGTTAAAAGAAAATTTAAAGGAACTTTTAGACAAGGGGTTCATTAGACCCAGTGTTTCCCCATGGGATACACCAGTTCTATTCATGCATAAGAAAGATGGTTCGCTCAGAATGTGTATAGATTATTGCCAGTTGAAAAAAGTCACAATCAAGGAAAAATACCCACTTCCTATAATTGATGACTTGTTTGACCAATTTCATTGTACCAGTTACTCTTCTAAGATAGACCTCAGGTCAAGCTATCATCAGCTCAGAGTCAGGGAATGTGACATTCTAAAAATAGCTTTTCAAACCCGGTATAGTCACTTTGAGTTTCTCGTTATGTCTTTTGGTCATAAAAATGCCCCAACAACTTTCATGGACTTAATAAATCGTGTGTTCAAGCAGTACTTGGACATGTTCATCATAGTCTTCATTGATGACATTTTTGTTTACTCCCATACCAAAAATGATCATGTAGACTACCTCAGAATTGTACTTCAGACTCTTATAGCCCATCAGTTGTTCACCAAATTTAGTAAGTGCAAATTTTAGATAAGGTCAGTAGCATTTCTTGCTCATATTGTGTCCAGTGATGGCATTAAAGTTGATCCTCAAAAGACAAAAGTGGTGAGAAACTGTCCTAGACCTATTTCTCCATCAGATATCAGGAGTTTCTTGAATTTAGCTGGTTATTACCATTGGTTTGTTAAAGGGTTTTTATCTATTTCATCCCCCATGTCCATATTAAATTAGAAGAAAGTTAAGTTTTAGTGGTCAGATTCTTATGAGAAGAGTTTTCAGGAGTTGAAGACTCGACTCACCTTAGCCCCAGTTTTAACTCTACTAGATGGTTTAGACAGGTTTGTTGTATATTGTGATGCATCAAGAGTAAGTTTGGATTGTGTCCTAATACAGAGAGGTAAGGTCATAGCCTATGCCTCTAGACAACATAAGCCCCATGAGCAGAATTACCCTAGTCATGATATTAAGTTAGTAGCTATAGTGTTTGCCTTAAAAATTTGGAGGCACTATTTGTATAGGGTGCATGTTTATGTGTTCACAGATCACAAAAGCTTACAGTAGATGTTCTCTTAGAAAGATTTAAATTTCCGTTAGAGAATATGGTTAGAGTTGTTGAAAGATTATGATATGAGTGTCCTGTATCATTCGGGTAAGGACAATGTAGTAGTAGATGCTCTCAGTAGGTTGTATATGGGTAGTGTTGCTTATGTTGAGAATGATAAGAAGAATTTAGCTCAGGAAGTTCATCAGCTTTTCCAACTAGGTGTCCCCTTAGTTGTTTCAGTAGAGGGTAGTGTGTGGGTGCAGAATCGTTTAGAATCATCTCTAGTTTCCGAAGTGAAGGAAAAGCAGGATAAAAATCCCAATTTAGTTAAGCTAAAAGAGTCAGTCAGAGATCAGAAAGTAGAGGTTTTCTCTCAAATGAGAGATGGTGTGTTGCGTTTCCAGGGTCGGCTATGTGTGCCAGGTGTAAATGACTTGAGGAAAAGAATTATTATAGAAGCGCATGGTGCACTTTGCTCTATTCATCCAGGGTCCACTAAGATGTACAATGATTTGCACGAGATCTATTGGTAGAGTGGGATGAAGAGGGATATCACAGAGTTTGTAGCTAAGTGCTCTATATGTCATCAAGTTAAGGTTGATCACCAAAAACCTAGTGGGTCCATGTAGGAGTTTAGTATTCCCACATGGAAATGGGAAGAAGTGAACATGGACTTTATGACAGGTTTGCCTTGTACCCGCCATCAACATGATTCTATTTGGGTCATTATAGATAAGATGTCCAAATTAGCTCATTTTTTGCCAGTCCATACCTCCTATTCAGCCGAGGACTACGCCAAACTCTATGTTAGAGAGTTAGTCAGGTTACATGGTGTTTTAGTATCCATTATCTTAGATAGAGGTACCCGGTTTACCTCTCACTTTTGGAAAGCATTCCAAAAGGGTCTTGGTACCCAAGTTTACCTCTGTACATCTTTTCACCCTTAGATAGATGGTCAAGTAGAAAGGACCATTCAGACTCTAAAAGATATGTTAAGAGCCTGCATTATTTATTTTAAAGGTAGTTGGGATGACCACTTACCTTTGATCAAATTCATGTATAATAACAACTATCATTCCAGTATTCAGATAGCTCCATTTGAGGCTCTCTATGGTAAGAGATGTAGATCTCTAATTGGTATGTTTAAGGAAGGTGAGGCCGCAGTAGTAGGGCCTGACTTAGTGTTTAATACCTCAAAGAAGGTTCATTTGGTTAGATAAAGGCTTAGAGTATCCCAAAGCTGATAGAATCCTATGTAGATGTGAGAAAAAATAGATCTCGAGTTTGAGATCAGTGATTTTGTGTTCTTGAAAACCTCTTCCATGAAGGGAGTGAAGAGGTTTGGAAAAAATGGAAAGATCAGTCCCCGATATGTCGGTCCCTATAAATCCTCAGCCATTTTAGAAAGGTAGTTTACGAGCTTGAGTTGCCTTTAGATCTAGCTTCAGTGCACCCAATGTTCCATATCTCCCTGCTAAAAAATGCATTAGAGACCCAACAGTCACAATACCCTTAGAGGGCGTAGGTATTTAGATTGATCTCTCTTTCGAAGAGGTTCTAGTCCATATTCTTGATCATCATATTGAAAGACTAAGAAACAAAAAAGTTCCTTTAGTAGAGTTCTTTGGCGGAATCAGTCAGTTGATAGAGATACTTGGGAAGCAGAAGCAGATATGCGGACCAAGTATCCTTACCTCTTCTCCACAAATTTAGACTCAGCTTAAGGTAATAGACTTCCTTAGATTTACTCAGTTCTATGTTCAGTTACAGTTACAAATTTGGTATTTATTACCATTGCATATCATCTTCATGACAGTCATGCATTCATCAATTAGTTCAGCCATGTACTCATGCATTAGGTATGCATGTTCAGTAAGAAAACTCAGCTTATCAGTAGTTTCAGTCATGTATTCCATGCATCAAACATGCATGTTCAGCGTGTAAACTCAATCTATTAGTATTTCTAGCTTAATAAGTCTCATTCGAGGACGAATGTACCCAAGGGGGGGAGATATTGTAATACCCTATATTTTTCTAACTTAGTTTGACTCTCAATATATGAGTATTCCTATATAAAATTTTTAGAATACTCCAAATTTTTTAGTTTAGAGCTTACCATTGCATATGAAATTCAAAAAACTTTCCAATGATATAAAATTTGTCCAAATTTGATTACCGGATGAGAAGTTATAGCATATTTTGTAAACAGTATGCCACCTGGTGCAGCACCGTGTCATGGAGACCATCCAAATGAAAATTGTCAGTTTCTGGTGAGCCAACGCTATAATCCCACATCATGGAGCAGTGCCAGTTCCTAATTGGCACTTTCCAGTGAAGCTCCGAGAAAGTGTCGCATCGCGCCAGGGCCCAATTTTAGAATTGTCAAATTTAAGTGAGGCTCCGCGATGGTGCTGCGTTGCTCCAAGAGCCAATTTACCAGTTGTCCCTTTTTGTACAGTTCCATCCAGATTCTAGTGGCTCACCGCGATGCCACAGTGCTGCGGTGAAGCCCAAAATTAGGATTTTTAGTGACGAATCTTAACTTCTTTCTAGGGGTAATTTGGTATTTTTCTCTGACCCATATCTATCTTAAACACGTAATTAACCCCTATAACTTAGTTATATCGTTATTCACCCAATTATTCCCCAAATAAAATCATTCTCTCTCAAAAGGGCAAAACCCTAGCTTCAAGAATCAAGTACAAAGCTTAAGAAATCCTCCAAGAACCTTCAAGAATTAATCTTCTCTGGTATGTTAGGTATTCATATGTGGGTTCCTTTATCCCATAGAGTCCAAGAATACATTTTTAAAACCACAAGATTATTGATTCATGATTTACATGGTTGAAATTGGATTGTATTCATATTCATGACATTAACTGAGCTTCAATCCATGATTAAATTGTAGATTCCATGAAATTAAAATAGCACGTATATTGAATTGTGTAATTCCATGTTATAACCCTTGAATTAGCAAGTTTGGGTGTTGTAGTTAAAATATTTATTTGTTGTCCATCATTATATGCATTAAGTTGTGCTCCCCAGGTGTTTGATGGAATGTCAAAGTGAA
Source organism: Capsicum annuum (assembly GCF_002878395.1). NCBI lineage: Eukaryota > Viridiplantae > Streptophyta > Magnoliopsida > Solanales > Solanaceae > Capsicum > Capsicum annuum. Next base: position 203,371,057 of record NC_061119.1, on the reverse strand, counting down.
CTAAATGGTGAAATCATGACATGCTAGCATATGTACAATCTTATGCCCTACAAGTGTTTGATAAAATGTCTCCACAAATGAATTATGAACAAGTGAACATTGTTATGCTTTCTTAAGATCATGCTACACTTTAATTTTCATGCTATCAAGTCCGGGGGGTATTCAATACGCAAAAATCTAGGTGTTTACCTAGAGCTACATAAGTTATAGAATAGTCTCAGTTAGGTCATGAAACCATAATACTCTGTCAGTTAACAGAACTCAGTAAACTCAGTCAGTTACAACACTCAGTAAAACTCAGTATCAGTCCAGTTCAGTTCAGTATAATAATCAGTGTCATTCAGATGGGAGTAGGATTCAGCATCGAGTGAACCCAAGGATGGGGGCTTATATGCCAATAGAGGGTGTAATACTTAGAAGCAGTCCTTGTATTCTAGAACTATGTAGCCAACATAGGTTGAGACACCAACCTACAAGTTGAGGGTTGATGAGGTGTTTTAACCTGCCAGTTGAGGGTACCACCATTCTCATTCGGGGCACCTGCCAAATGAAGGTGACTCTTTAGTTGTCTTTACCCGTGGCATGGTACTGGCACCCTTCCAACTGCGGTTATAGGTTGAACCCTAGTTATCTTATTTGGGTCATGTCGGTTAGATGACTACCTTCTACAGTTTCAGTTTCAATCTTAGTATAGAACTCAGTTCAGTTCTACAGAAATAGGACTGTCAGACAAAATCAATTTGTATCAATAATTTAGTTATCAGTAATCTCAGATATCAGTTACTCAGTTATCAAAACTCAACACTCAGCTTCATAAAATCTCAGATACAGTATACACGCCTATGCAAAGTATTGCATACTTAGTATTTTTACAGTAGTTCCAGTTAACTATGTACTCTTATTCAGTTACTTCATATAATTCAGTCAGTTACTGTTCATACATATAAACCCTTTTATTCATCCTTACCTCATCTAGCATACCAGTACATTCCACTTACAGACACATACTCTTTCTTTACACTATGATAGCTTATATCATAGGTTCGGATGCTCAGGTTCCTGACCACGCATAGACAAATTTAGTTAGCAACATCAGATTTAGTAGTGAGTCCTCATCTATCGAGGATATGATTTTATTTCAGTATTTCAGCAGTTTTATTATTTTATAGTCGGAGTTAGTTGGGTGCTTGTCCCATCAACTTCACTTTCAGATAGTTCAGTTAGAGGCTTTTCAAACTAGACTAGTTCAGACAGTAGCTCAGATTTTAGATATTTTATCAGATATCATTACAGTTGTTATTCTTTATCAGTATTCAGATTATGAACCTTGTGTCATTTTAGTATATTTTCTGTATTATTACAGTATTATCATCCAGTGCTCACAGCAGGTACCAGTCATGGGTTAGCTTGTGGTCCTTCGGGGTTTTAAGCATCGTGTGGTGTCCGGGGTGCAGACTTGAGGCATTACAGACATACAATATGATTGAAGATCTCGAAACAAAATCTAGTGGTGAATCCTGTTAAGATACTGAGGATTCACAGAAAATTAATGATTAGATCATCATCAAATTAAACGAGGAGTGTAATATCATGAAATATCTTTGTGTTATGGAGTTGCTTAAAAAAGAATAATTTCTAAGAACTTGAATCCTAAACCTTCAAACTTTTCCATCATATGTGTGTCTCCAGATAATGAATTTGTGGAGGAGTTCAGAGAAAGGAGGAGCTCAAAAAGTCAACATCATAAAACTCAACAAGGACAAATCAATGATAGAAAATCTTCATCATTGGAAGAAGAAAGGGGAGTTGGGAAAAAACTGCTAAGAGTTTTACCAAGGCATGGTTGAAAACTTCATTTGAGTTCTTCTGCAACGAGTTTGGGATAGCTTTCAAAAAATCACTTTAAGGGGGAGTGAAAAATATCAAGAGTAGATTTTTTGGCAAAATGAATATCATATTTTTCTAGTTAAATTTCTAGAATAGTTTAATGAATGAATATCATAGTTTTCTAGTTAAGTTTTTAGAATAATCTAATGCAATCACTTGGATAAGCAATTTGTGAAAATATCTAGAGTAGAAAATAAAGCACTAGAATTTTCTTGTGGATATATCTAGAAAAATAACAAGAATTATCCATGGGCAAATATAAATAGGAGTCACATTGTTCATTTCTAACAAACCCAAAACAATCCAATTCAAGAAGTCTTCTTCAATAACAAAGCTTCTCTTTCATAGCTTCTTCTTCTTTAGTTGAATCTTCCGATCTTAGTTAACGATCTTGGGCTAGCAGAAGGTCTCTCAATCACACTTTTCTTCTTCTACTTTCTACTGTAAGGTGAATACCGTAGCTTACCAACCGTTGAAATGACCCTAAATAGAAATATATGGAGTTCAATGATTAAGATAGAAAATTAGTAGGTAGTCGCTCACTACTGTTAGTATTGCTTGTCTTATTCTTCAATTTTAGTGTTACTTGTTGTTTCCTTTGCTTCAGTTGTCGTATAGTTTGTGGTTGCTTCTTCTT
>NC_061119.1:203177024-203368433 GCF_002878395.1 Capsicum annuum | reverse complement strand
TATTGGGTTTTAAATGGATCTTAAAGGTTTTTTCCAGTAAAGTATAAAAATAATTTTTCTTTGATTTAATCCTCGTTTTTAACTCGATTTGACTTGCATTTTCAGCTGTAGATTCCTAAAAACATGAAAAAATATGTTTTGAAACAGAGTTACCATTTTTCCTTTCGTTCTTGAAAAACACTTTTAGGAGGTCCATTTTGACCCTAAACCAAAAGTAGTCAATATAGGTATTGTTGGACTTAATTTGATGCGTAGATTCTATATTTCTTAGTTTTAGTTGATCTTGAAATTATTCATAAGAAATAGATCTTTGTGGTTGAAGTGTTGTGGATCGATTTTGGTATTTGAGTAGGTTATGTATTAACTCTTTCAAACTAAGTTGGGTAGTAAATGTTGATACAAAATGCGTGTTAAGGATTGAAAATAATCATGAAAATGTCCATCTATATGTTGTGCCCATGTTGGGCCCTATATGTGATGCAATTATTGAAATTGAGATACTATGTGAGATGTGTGATTGTGTGGAGTCCTATGTGATGTTGATAGCCTTGCAGACATGTGAATAATTATATTGTGTTTTTGAAAATATCTATTGTGTTACCATTGGTGTATTGTGATATAATCATACTTGTTGGCATATGAAACATGTGGAAATTCACGGATGAACGCAAATAATGAGTGGATATTAGCTCACGTGATTGTGAAAATATATCATTATGGTTGGTTATGAAAATATATCATTGTGGTTGGTTATAAAAATACTCATTCTGATTGGTTATGAGCATTACATCCTCATATCATATTCATTCATTAAATGAATGGTACCACCGTGTCAGCACCTGAGAAACACTGGCAACACGTTTTATAAATCTCTCCCCAAGGGATGTGCCAGGAAGGAGATATTGCAACATCTTACAAAACACCTTTCAAGGGATGTGCCAGAAAGCAAAAATAATATATATATATATATATATATATATATATGATTTGTATACGGGATGACGAGCCCCCTGGGTCCTACGTCGGAAAGATTTAGCTTTGTAGGTGTTTATGGGGATTGTGTGATGATCCTGGAGAATGTGCGATGACCTCGTGCATCATCATCATCATATACATAGTACTTGCTTTATTGTATTTGTGGTGTGCTCATGAATGCCATATTAACTTGTTATCTATATAATTGTTCTCTCTTTCTTAGTTGTACTTTATGATCTTTTATATACTTGATTTTCTGGTGTCCTTCTTATGCGTGAGATGGTGTATACTTTTGTACCTATTTGGTGTGCTATAGTATTATATATGGATATTATAGAACTATTAGTTCAAGAGGTGTGGGCTATCATTGTGGGATATTTTTTACTGCAGGTGATGTGCCCTTAATGTGTAGTTTGTATGCTTTATTTTCAACTTTGCTTCGTCAGCCAATCACCTATTAAATACCAGTAGATCGTACTCATTCCTACTTCACCCTTTCGGTGTAGATTCAATTTCGAGCGTGCCTAGATTGGTTAATTTCGGGCGCGATCAAATTACTCAAGGTAGTGGTTGGACATTTATGCGTTTGGAGTTCACCTCTATATTTCTATATTAGTTATGTTAGTATTCAGAGATAAATATTGTTTCTTTCTAGTTATTTTTTGATGTATTTGAATTAGTAATCGTATTAGTAGTTCTTACACTATTGATCCCGATTTTTGGAATGTGTGGTATTTTGGATACATTATTTCCACAATTGTTATAAATACTCGTCTGGTCCATCTTCGTTCTAGAAGTCTTATCTTGGGGGTATTTCTTTCTTTTTTCTCTTTTTGTATCAGTTTGGATGATAGGTTTACTTATCAGAGTATGCCACGACAAGTGCCCTCATGACCCTTGTTTTTGGATCGTGACAACTAATTATGACCCAAAAAGAGATTTGAAGACACAGAGAGGGAATAATAATTATGATTCTCCTAGAGTGAAGAAGAGACGAAAATTGCATAATATGGAGATGAAATCAGACGTTGCTTCAATGGCAACCCAAGTTGTAATAATTTAGTAGTTTTATTTTTCTTATAGTGTCACTTTGTGTTTTTGTTTTATGAATATTTGAAAAAGTTTGAGTACCCGAATATAAAAATAAGAGGCAGTGATAAAGCATAGGTATGGGGTTATTCATCCCTTAGTTTTGATTGAAAGAAACATGCTGCTATCTAGGCTCTAGTGGGCCTAAAGGAGTATCTCTAATCCTCCGTTTTATCTTGTTTATATCTTTGGCGAAAAAAATCCACCTTAAGTGTGGGGTAAGATATCTTTCAACCATTGTTAAGGGTGAATTATGCTATAGGGTTTGATTTTTTTAGTTGCTTACTTTGGTTAAAAGAATTGATGAAAAAAATAAAAAACTATAAAAGCACAAAAAGATTTTTCATTTGTTATATATAAATTATGCTAAAGGTTTAATTTAATAGCTTTCTTAAGTTGAAAGATTTGATAAAAAAAAAAGTCTAAAAACACACAAAAAGATTCGTATGCCATTTAGTTTTTTTAATAGCATAGTGGTTTTAAGTTTTTTTCTTAGCTTTTTGGTTGTGAGTAGAACATAGTTTGTCACCCTTTGTTTTTTCTTTTTTGATTTTTTTTTTCGAGGAAAATCCCTTTGAACCGACTATCTGTTTTATATTTAGAATATTTTTTATTTTAGTTCTTAGGTACACTGATTTTTCTCTGATGATGGATGGTTGACGACTTTCTTGAGGGAATAAATGTTCATTATGAGTTAGAGAGTTCTTATGACCAATTGAATATGTGGTGTTCTTCTTAGGTGCTATATTTGACTTAATGATACAATTTGGTCTTGAATTTGAAAGTATCTATGAAAAAATGACTTATTAAGAGATATCTAGGCTCTTTTACTTAACTCTTATATGATTTTAGCTTAAATTTGAACTCTTGTTAACAAATTGATTGAGAGTCTCTACGAATCCATCTTGACTTGAACATGTTTCATGTGTGTTAGGTATTTGTGATATTCCATGATTTCATAGTGATATCTAGAAGTCACCCGGCGTGTTTGCAAAACGAGATGAAGAATATCGAGATTTGAAGATAATATAGGCGTTTCTTTGATCATCCATATTTTTATCCTTTACTTTACCTACCCATAATGGACGATCCTAATTAGCCCCATTGAGTCTTTGGGTTATTCTTTGGTATCCACATAGAAAGGCTAATCCTCTTCTTTCAATTGATTTCAATTTGATCCAAAACTCCTCATCGCTTTAATTGAGAAAAAAAGGAGATGAAAGAAGTGATAGCAGAAAAAGGGAAAGTTGAAGTGGGATGCCTGCGGAAAGACTAAGGGTACAAAAAATATTTATATACCTTAGTAGGGTGTAGAGAAAGTACAAAGAAAATGATAAAAGAGGGAAAACGTTTGATAATTAAGCACTCATTACTAGTGGTATGTAAACTTGCTTAGAGAGATTGAAAACAAGGGATTGTGGATGAGAAGATAAGAAGTCTAAAGAATTAGTTGATTGAGGAAGGTGCTTAGTGAAAATTTTTGATGTATCAAAGTTCAATGATAGATAGTTACTATTAATGACCAAAATAGTTTCTACTCGTCCCTTAACCTACGTTACAACCTAGAAAGTCCTACTTAATCATAATTTTTGATGTTCTTATATTACTAGAGTAATATGATAAGGTTAAGCTTATGGTTCATCATATGTTGTATGTGAACTTCTTTGGAGAGTTACCATAATTCCATTCTTATATCATTGTATATGATATTGTATAATTGCGAGTGAATATAGGTAACTCTCTTATTGTGAGGGAACATAGTTGATGAAAGATAGGTGAAGCGGTTGATCTTTTGGTTAGGTAGCTTGCATGAGTTTACTAATATCGTAGATCTGGATCTTAAGGCAAGGAAAACTTGAAGTAGTTATTCATGAGGTTTTAACTCTGTTGAATGATTGAAGTATGTGTAATAAGAACTTGTTGTCTTTGGTAGTCATTTTAGTCTTAAATTATATAATCTTGTTTCAATGGGTGTAAGTCATAGTAGAGTTAAGTCATGAGTGTATATATTATCGGAGGACGATCAAGAATTTAAGTGTGGGGTGTTGATGTTAGGCAAAAAAAATATGTGATTTCACTATCATTCACCTTACATTTGTTCTCTTTATAGTATCACGTCAGAATAAATGTTATGATTACACTTGTGTTTTCTATTTTAATTATAGGAGTGTCTTGAGGTATTTAGAGCTAAAGTAAGAATAAAAGCACCAACAAATCAAGGGAGGATCAATGTTGCAACACGCTACAAAATGAGTGAGAAAGGGCCAATGAAGGGAAGCCTTAAGCCACTGCTGCAAATGCTAATAGTGGCACGAGCGGTGACTTCTTCTAACCTAATTTTGATTTATTTTTGAACTTCTAAGGGTCCTAAAATCTACAAATACCACTCTCATATTTTTTATAATACACATCTAACTTGGGGTGGTCAAATACTAGGTTGAAGCACAAGAATAAGGTCTAGTTTTTTTTTTATTTTTGTCTTGTAAGATCATCAAATCTCTTCTTCCAAAGAGATTCAACCACTTAATTTTTAGGGTTGTAGCTGGAAATGAATGTTTTGGATTGAATATCATATTATCAATTTCAACTTCAATGTATTGTATTGCTTATTTCTTCTTGATTACAATTATTTGTTTATTAAACACCTTACCAATCCTATCTAAGACTTGTTTGTTGGACTTGAAAAAGGAAATGACAAGTGTAAAAAGAAGAAATAGGTCTAGCCCATGAACCTTATAGGAAAAAGGAATTTTTTAATCACTGAGGATTGAAATATATCCTTTGACCTTGCTTAGTTGATACAGACGACATCTCCATGTACTTCACTATTAATCGGTGGCCAATGAAATATAGGCGTCAGGGATAGTCAAGTAGGTAAAAGCACTCAATATAGCTAAATATAACCTGCAACTAGTAGCTTAAAAATCAAATTAGGTGCATGGTTAGATAGATCTATTGACTGTTAAAACACCATAACACTAGATCTTTTTCCTCAACTGAATCATAACATACGAATTCTTCTGCTTATTTACAGTTGTTATATTTTACCTTATTAAAACTCTGTAATGATCCTTTAGGTCATTTTCTATACTGTCTGCTTGTTTTTTTCATTAGAGTTTTTCCATAGCTACCAAAATTTATTTATGACTTTCTGGATCAGATAATTTGATTATCACGCAATTCATTTGGTTTTAGGATCAATTTCCCGTTTAGAAGTCTTCATTGGTTCCGAATGGACACCAAGTGAAAACATCAGTGAAACAACCTTAAATACAAATTTTAACTACGCTAAAAGCTCCAGAACATTGTTTTTAGGCTAGAAGGACCCTTCGTTTGGATCCCTAAACATCCGAGTTTATTTCGACCAATTGGTCAAAAAGTGAGAAAATCAGTAGACATGGGTGTGGTACTCACAATTATTCTAAACAGCCTTGGATACAAAATCCTACTTCACTAATGCATCCAAAACGTCAAATTTAGTAGAGTTACATAGTTCGTTTGCAAGAAAAATAGAGTCAGAATAAGTTTGAGAGGTCAAAAATAAGTTTTGACCTTACGAACCCCATATAAGTGCACCGCGGTACTATAAAAAACCCCTTGGTCAAATTTTGGCCATTTTACACTTTCCTTTGAACCCTAGAAGCCCTATATTGACTTGGTAAATTGAAATTGATTCTTGGGGGTGAGTTAGAATCTTGATTAACATATACATTCATGATTATCTTTTGGATTAAGATAAGATTTCATCACTTTATTGGTGAATTTCTTAGTTCTTGACGAGCTTAGTGATTGATTTTAGCCTCAAATTATCTTTATTTTCACTCATTACTTGAGGGTTATGATTCCTTGTTCATGTATAAATATTGGGTTGACCTTGAAAATTTATTTTCCATAAGTGGGACCCACTTGGGGGTTTTAATGTCGTTTCTGGATCTGAAGCACAATAGTGCAATATAGGTATCGTTAGAATCATATTGATGAGTAGATTATGTTTTTATAGCATGATGGAATTTTGGAGATTGTGAAGTGAAGAAGATCATGTGGTGAATGATGTAAGGATTTGCGGTTCGGCTTTGACGCAGGCTTCTACCTATTCTTCTACGAAGATAATTTGTGTAATGTATGAAATGTGAATATGAATGTTAGGATTGATTATGAATAAAATAACTTATTATTTATTGTTAATTTTTGAGGAATTAGATGATGGTTTTGGACCCATAAAGTGGAATGTTTATGACTTTTTAGAACCCTATTACCTTTTTCCTTGATTAAGCTAATTTGTAGCATGGATATGATAGTATGCTAGGTTTGGGATATGGTTTATGTGTTGAAATCATGATTAGTATCTTAACCTTAGTTGGGCTATTCTAGTGATCCTGGCCCCATAATTTTCATAGTGTTGGCTTAAATGACCATGTTTCTAGGTGAAGTTCATACCTTAGGATAGGTTATGGATTACTTGACATCTAGAAGTTGAAATAGATACCATAGCGTAGTTTGGGCATAGTTTTCCTAATTATGGAAATTGAGGATTATAAGTGGGACCTTGACCCACCTTAACCTTGGATTTATATAATTTCATTGAAGACTTTAGACGCTTAAATGCTTAGAGAATGTCCTTGGGATCATGTTCGCTAACCGTGGTAAATGAGTTATGGTGATAATATTTAAAGTGATGTATATGGTTATTGACCATATTATGGTCAATGCTATGCTTAGCTATGTATTATGATATTAATTAAGCCCATAACTATGTTATCATTTAAATCATTGACTCGACTACTATTTTGGGCTTTAGATTATGATATTACTAATGTTATACTTTTGCCTAGTAACCAAACTAGTGATTATACTAGAAATCCCTTTTGTTGCTAATATTGTGAGTCAGGATACTAAGGGATCTAGAAGGCATATTTATTAACTACATGATAAGCTATGATACTGTAATACCCCAGATTTTTAGACCTGAGAAATACTGAAATTTTATCCTCACTGTTCTGAATACAACTCCTCTTATAAGTCATAGGGAGTTTTGATGGGTCCTAGGGACCCAAATCATATCCTAACAAGTGTGTGTAAGGGTAAGTTCTGTTCTGAGTATGAGTGGCTCACTACGAGTTATAAAGACTCATTACGAGTCATTGTGTGCAAATTATAGGATGTCCAGTATATACTCTAAATGGTTTCGTGTTGACTACGACTGGACCCTATGAGTCATTCGGTCTCATTATAATCCATTGCATGCGAGTCTTCTGGCTAACTGTATGTGATCTTGGTGACACTATCTTGGATATAACTCATGGTGATAAGTCGTAAGGAGTCACTATGAGCTGTAAGGTGACCCGTAGTCACTACCAATAATTTTAGCTTTTAAATTAAGGGCACTTTGGACATTTTTCTCTTATCCCAATAATAACCCACGTCCTATAAGCTTACTTGGGACCCTATTTTTCATCAATAACACACTCCAAATATTCTTTCTTCTCTCGCAAGTCTCTCAAGCATCCATACTTAGGATTTCTAAGAAGTGGGTCAAGTAGAGCATCAAGGGTTGAATTTCCTCCATAATATTGGTATTTTAGTCATATTACTCTTCCTTAATTGTTATTTTGTAAAAAAACATGTGTTCTAAAGTGTTATTCATATGGTATTGATGTTGGTTTTGAAACATGGGTTGAGGGTTTTGAACGATTATTGTTGAACAAATGTTTTATGTGGTTTACATATTATTGTTTATGTTTTAATTATGGTTTTGAACTTGTAAGGTGCATGGGTATGGTGAAGAAACTAGGGTATTGTGATTTCCCCAACTTGTGACTTTTGAAGTGGTAATGACCTAAACCCTAAATTGTGACTTTTGAAGTGGTAATGCACATTGAAATACTCTTGACTATTGCAGGATGTGAAAAGTTAACAAAGCATAATAATTTTGGAGTTGGAACCTTAGGGTTCTGTTAGCTAAATGTATTTGAGTCCCAAATGACTAATCACCTAAAAATCTTTTGACTAATGGGTTGGAGTCCCAATTTGTTAAATAAATGACATGGCATGATGATAGTATCTTGCAAGGGATGTTGGTATGATGATACCAATTGGTTACCTTGGTGCATAATTGGTTTAATGAAATAAAATGGGAATATGTGTTAAATGTTTTAATTTAGACTTAAAAGAGGGTTGTGTAGCTAACCATGAAAAGTGGAGGCCCCAAAGGATCGACACTGGAAACTACGCTAGCCGGTGTAGGAATCGAAATAGCCTGGGGTTAGAGTCCCCTCTCTTATGACCAGGTAGTTTGAGTCCATAATATTATTATTACGTTATTGAGATATTAGAGTCCATTTCACTATATTACATGATTTAGTGCTTAACTCACCTTAGTATATGATTGGGAGGTTAGGGTCCCCAGAGTATATATATATATATATAAGATTATTCTCTGGTTCATGCATATACACGCACTGCAGCCCGACCAGGGGTTGAGAGCTGGGGACCATATAGCCCGTGGTTACTATTATATTATTATGAATAAGCTACATAATCCAGGCCAAAATTTTAAAGTGCATGCTAAGCCTTGTTCCCTACCATAGCATGTGATTTATATGTATATTTGCATATGATTATGCATATTGGGTTTTGGATTAGTTTTGAATTGTTATCCACGACATTATTTTATCTCCCTATCCTTGAGTTATATGCTAGTGTTTGCACCACTATCCATCTCAGAATGTTGTATTCCCATGCGATGTAGGGTCCAAAGGCAAGTCTACTTTTTCTACGCAGAGTTAGGTGGATCATCTCGATTTGATTTATTATGGTGAAGTGGTTTGAAAGACTTAGAAATTTTATCAATTCCTTTCATAGACTAGAGTTGAGACTTGAGAGTTACATTATCATCAACATTTATCATTGTTATTATCATTTTTCAAAGTCAGGGGCATGTCCCTACTTAGATTGATTTTGTTTTGTCAAAGTTGGGGGCATGTCCTAACTTAGATTGGTTTTGTTTTGGATTACTATGGACTTGGGTGATGTTGATCAGTTTTTTGGTCAATTACCAATTATTAGTTATAGATATGTCTTAAATTTCTGTAATCTTATCATACGCTATCTTCTTATGTGTTCAAAATCATCTGACATAGGGTATATTATGTGTTTATTGGCTAGGTATAGGAGGTGATCTCCAATCCTCAGTGGACTTGAGATACTCGTCATGGCCAAGCCTTGGTTCGGGTCGTGAAAAAGTTGGTATTAGAGCCTAGGTTTGGTTTTATTGGGTGTCCACAAAGTCTTGTTATGTAGAGTCTCTTTTATGGGCGTGTAGCGCACCATACTTATAAGGGAGAGGCTACGAGACATTTAGGATTGTTTCCCTTTTCTTGTAATCTATCTTTGGGCTATAGAGCTAAGATCTTGAAATCTCCTCTAATCCTCATGTGTTCGTTTTTCAGATCATGTCTCCACAAAGATCTAATACTCATAGAAGATCGTTTATCTCTCTTAGGGAAAAGGTAGAAAGAACTCATCCTACCTATGTGGTACAAACTCAGTCTAGGGTCCCTGCATCTTATTAACCCTATAGAGTTCTAATGGTTCCCCCTAGTTCTAATCAGACTCCTTAGGGTAAAGTATCTAATGTTGAGTTTCACTATTTTATTCATTTATTAACTCATATTGTGGCCTCTATGTCATGTCAGTTCGGTCCTATTAATAGGAAAAGAAATCAAGAAAAGGTAAGATGCAGTCAAGAAAAGAATTTTTTATATTTAGAGTAGGGTAGAGATCAGCAAAATAATGGTAGGCATGGGAAATAGTGTACTAGGAAGAGGAACTAGGAAGTTCCTATGCGAATATTAGTGCTCCTTATCTTTAGTCTTCGAGTGAACATCGTTTTCAATCTAGTAAAGCTTAGTCAGCCCCATGTTATCCTCCTTATAGACTCTGTGGATGACGTCACCATGGTTATTACGATAAGGGAATGAAATTGTGCTTCAACTATGGTCAGCTTGGTCATATGCGGTGACATTGTCCTTTCTCTAGTGTTTCTACTGGAGCTAATAAGATTTTGATTACTAGTTCTTCAATTTTTGCACCAGCAGGTGCTATTTCTATCTCCAGCACTGGTCGGAATTGTTTTTATGCTTTTGTTATTCGTTAAAATTTTAAGCCATCTTCTAATATTGTTATTGGTATTTAAAATCTCTTCTCTTATTATATTTCTTGTTTACTTGATCTAGGGTCTACTCTTTCTTATGTGACCCCTTATGTGGCTATTCATTTTAGTTTTTATCTTGAGTGCCTTTTTGACCTCTTTTCCATATTTGCCTCAGTGGGTGACTCCGTTGTGGCTGAAAGGGTTTATAGGAGTTACGCGGTATCTATCTGTAGTAGGGAGACTTTGGTAGATTTGGTAAAGTTGGATATGGTTAATTTATATGTAATCTTAGGGATGGATTAGCTTCATTGGTGCTATGCCTTTCTAGATTATTGGACCCATAAGTTTATTCTCAAATTTTCTAGTGAGATGGTTATAGAATGGGAATGGAGTCCCCAAATACCTAAGGAAATTTTTATTTGTAAAGTTGATTTTCAAAGAGTGTCTTATCATTTGGTCTGTATTAAAGGTCCTAACTCAAATGGTCCTTCTTTTCAATTCGCTCTCGTGGTTAATGAGTTCCTGAGGTTTCACTAATAATCTTGGGTATTCATCTCGATAGGGAAATATACTTTGGAATTGACCCTCTCCTGAATACCCGTTATATCTCTATCCCTCCTTACAGAATGGCTCCGACTAATTTAGAAGAGCTAAAGAAGTTATTGACAGACCTTGATAAATGTTTTATCCTCCCTAATATTTCTTTGTAGGGTGCTCTTATTCTCTCAGTGCATAAGAAAGATGGTTACCTTCGTTTATAGATTACCAATAGTTGAATAAGGAATTTAGGGTGACCTCCTAGTTGGGTGGACTAGTATATTATGCGGGCTACTTTATTAATGATGCATGATTGATGCTAGAGACTAAGTTTTAACTTTAGATATTGATTGAAATGAAAGAAATAATTGGCTCAAGGATAGCGATGCGAGATTTGTGGGAGTAAATTCGTAGGCTTGATGAAATATGTGGAAGAGATTAGGTTTTTGACCAATAAAATAGATGGGTGGGTAATTGTTACATATACAAGAGGTCTAATGTTGATGCAATGGTTCTCCAACCCCTGAACTAGAACCAATAATGGTTCTAATAAATCTAGGCTTCCAAGTATTCAAGATCTATGTTACGACACTTATGGTCCCTAAATTCCCGACCATTCTCAAATCTTAGAATGAGAAGCAATAGTTTTAAATGGCAATCTTCATCTTATTTCTAGAACATATGAATCTTATCTTTATATTATATGACCCATGATATATGCACTCATATTTCTCATTGTGCTCAGCCCAAAGAACTCATTCTATGTCATGTTTATGCCTGAATGACTGGACCCTATATTTATGATTTAGGTGGTTGCTATGAAGTATTTCGTACCTATTGGACCGCATCGCATTTCACAAGTCTCGCCTTTAGTAGTACGAAAATTCTATCATAATTGAGAAGTAACCCTCTCATTCTTGATTTTTGTACTCTAGTGCTTCAATCTCACCTTTTGATGTTCTTTATTACGAAATTTTGGGGTAACTACTCAGGCTAAGGCTATAAATAAAGATGGAAGATTAAGATGAACCATTGTTATGTGAAATAGTTAAGAAGAAGAGATATGGTGAAAACCATTGTTATAGTGTTTGAAGTTTCTAGCTTTGGGTGGGAAATCTGCAAAACGGGTGTAGTAAGATAGGCTTGAATGTTGTGATTGATAGATACATACACCATTATCTTATGTGGTTAGTACATCTTGATTAAGACATAAGGTTACTTGATTATTGTGACAAAGATCCCATAGCTTACACTAGGACTTTTGATTCCAAGTTAGGTTTAACATAGAACAATATACAGTTATACTCAATCCCTCATAATTATGTGTTCATGGAGGAAATTAGGAAATTCAATGGTGGGATGTTGCGTTCATAGCTAAAAAGCATAATGGAGAAGCGTGGTTCTATGTATGGGTTACTATATGCTTTATTAGGGGTGGAGGAAACTTCTTGGGAAGCTAGAGAGGATGTGAGGTCCAAACATCTATTCTTGTTCCCCTCTTTAAAATCATGCCTAAAGTATGTGTTTCTTTAATATCTTTGTTAACTGACTTTGTTAAAAGACAGTGTCATTGTTTTTTGTGTTAAATCATTCTTATGGATACCTTAACTCATTATTCAAGTACGAATGATCCTAAGGGGGAAGACTGTAACACCCCGAATTTTTGGACCTGAGAATTTCTAAAATTTATTCTCACTATCCTGACTACGACTCCCCTTACGAGTCATAGGGAGTCTTAATGGGTCTTAAGAACCCAAATTGTAACTGAACTACTATATGTGTGGCTAAGTTCTGTTCTGAGTATGAATGGCTCACTACGAGTAGTATAGACTCATTATGAGTCATTGTGGGCAAATCATAGGATGTCCAGTGTATACTCTAAATGGTTTTTGTGTTAACTACAACAGGACCCTACGAGTAGTGGGGTCTCATTATAAGCCATTGTCTATGAGTTGTAAGGTCAATAGTGTGTATGTCTGGTGACATTTTCTTGACTACAAATCATGGTGATGAGTCATAAGGAGTCATTACGAGTCGTAGGGTGACCCCTATCCATTAGCGATAATTTTTCAGCTTTTAAATTGAGGGCATTTTGGACATTTTCCTCTTATCCCGATAATGGAACGCGACCTATAAGAATACTTGGGACACTATTTTTCATCAATAACACACTCCAAACATTTTTTTCTTCTCTGTCAAGTCTCTCAAGCATCCATACTTAGGGTTACAAGAAATGGGTCAAGTAGAGCTTCAAGGGTTGAATTTCCTCCATAATCTTGGGTATTTAAAGCATGTTACTCATCCCTAATTGTTATTTTAATAAAAGCATGTGTTTTAAAATGTTGTACGTATGGTATTGATGTTGAATTTGAAACATGGATTGAGGATTTTGAATGGTTGTTGTTGAACAATATTTCCCATGGTTTACATGTAATTATCCATTCTTTAATTATGGTTTTAACTTGTATGGTGCATGGGTATGGTGAATAAACTAAGGGATTGTGATTTTTCTAACTTGAGACTTTTGAAGTGGTAATGACCTCAACCTCATATTGTATAATTGGTTTTGAATATTAAAGTATGTATATTAAACTACTCTTGACCATTGCATAATGTGAAAAGTTAACGAAGCATAATAATTTTTGAATTGGAACCTTAGGGGTTCGGTTAGATAAATGGTTTTAAGTCCCAAATAATTAATCACTTGAAAATCTCTTGACCGATTGGTTAGAGTCCTAGTAGGTTAAATAAATGACATGGCATGATGGTATTAGCTTGCTAGCGATGTTGGTATGACAATAACAATGGGCTGCCTTAGTGCATAACCAATTTAATGAAATAAAATTCGAATGTGTTCAAATAGTCTGGAGTTAGAATCCCCTTGCTTATGACCAGGTGGTTTGAGTCCACCTTATTATTATTACGTGATTGGGAGGTTAGTCCCCCTCAATACATTACATAACTGGATGCTTAAGTCACCTTAGTATATGATGGAGAGGTTAGAGTCCCCTAAGCATATATATAAGACTATTCTTCAATTCATGTGACTACACACACTGGGGACCAATCGGGGGGTGGAGCTAGGGACTCTATAGCCTATTGGTACTATTATGGTATGACGAATAAGCTACATAATCTAGGCAAAAGTTATAAAGTGCATGCTAATTCCTGTTACCTACCCCAACACGTGATATATATGTTTATTCAAATGTGATTATGTGTATTGGATTTTGGACTAGTTTTGAATTGTTATCCACGACATTATTTTATCCCCTATCCTTGAGTTACATTCTATAGTTCACACCACTAACCAACTCTGGACGATACATCCCCACACGACGTAGGGTCCGAAGGTAAGTGTATTTTTGCTGGACAGAGTCAAGTAGATCGTCTTAGTTCGGTTCATTATGATAAAGTAGTGAGCTTCCATTCTACAAAAGACTTCCTTTCATAGACTAGAGTTGAGAGTTATATTATTACCAACATTATCCTTGTCATTGTCATCTATTAGAGTCGAGAAAATGTCCAGACATAGATTGGTTTTATTTTGTCAGTGGCTTTGTTGGATTACTATGGACTTAGGTGATGTTGGTCAGTTTTTTGGTCGATTATCCGTTATCAGTGAAGGACATGTCTTAAATTTCTTTAAGCTTATCATATTCTATCTTGTTATATGTTCAAAATTCATTCGATGCTGGGGATATTGTGTGTTATTTGGCAAGGTGCAGGGGTGATCTTCGGTCCTTTGTGAACTTGAGATACTTTTCATGGCCAGGACCTGGTTCGGGTCGTGATAGCTACTAACCATGTTGAACCCAATAATTCATTGTAATATTCATGTTATATGCATTCATATATCTATGGATAAATCGATCTTGACGATGAATGTTAGGTTATGAAGGTATGCTCTTCCTCGTTTCTCTTTTACTTTAGCCTTTATAGGGCTTGTCATTTACTTTAGACCTCATGGGGCTTGTCTGATACTTTAGCCCTCGTGGGGCTTACACTTTACTTTAGCCCTTTTGGGGTTTGTCTTTTATTATTGGGCCTATAGAGATGGTATTCTTCTTAAATGTGATAATTAACCTAGAGAGGCGATATTCATCATAGTCATGATTTATAACCTATAGATATGAGATGTCTTATAGATGTAAAATGCTTCGTAGTTATGTTTTATCGATATATTATGCCTCCTATATGTGAGATGCCTCCTATGTGTGAGATGATTATAGATTTGCTACGTCTTATAAATATGATTGTCGATATGAGTTCTGGATATGTATATGGACCTAAGACTGTGATTATGATATTGTGATTATTTTCGACATATTATTAGACCAAGGGTCGTGTTATGATATTCTTTGAATATCTAGGAAGTATTTATCCTTGTAAAAAGGTTGTAGATTATAGATACATATATGTTTATGTTACTTATGATTTCATTAATTGAATATTGGTGATGACATGCATAAATTTGATACATTCATGATTAATACATCGATATTAATGTGATCCTAGCTAAAATACGATCTTATCGCTATTTTTCCTAAATAAGGGTTAAAATCCACTTTTCACTGTAACAATGAATTTCTTTATTATAATACTTACCTACTAAATGAAATATTTATACGTATAAAAGAGGTTAAAAATATTGATTAAAGATTTGATCAAGATAGATTTTGGTTCATGAATCGACACTATTATTCACTTCGGTCATGAGATATTCCGACCCCTCCTATATTTTTATAATAATTTAGTCCCAAAGATCATTCTGGGCAATAGACATATGGATTTACACTTTTTTAGCCACGGCTTGAGTCCACGCACGAATTATATATCTCTATATACGTAGTGATAGTTATGATAATATTGATATCTGGCAAAGCTGGAGGATGTTGTTATGATGATATTGATACCCAATAAGGCCGGAGGATACTGTGATGATGATATGAATACCTGGCAAGGCCAGAGGACACTATGATGATTAGTTGATACCTGAAAAGGCCGAAGGTTGATTATGATGATGTAGATAGTTACGATGATAAGATTGTGATGTTGATTGTGTACCTTGCATTAATTATTGTAGGCGCATCACCTATCACCAGTATGTGCATATATCTATCAGTAGGTATGGGATAATTACATAGATATGAGTCATGACTATGCCTTGTGTTGTTGTTTGTTGATTGAGCCTTTCAAGCCTAGGGCAGTAGGGGTATGCATAGGCTCAGATAGGTATTTGGTTGTCCAAAAAAGTTGGTTACTCGCACTATTACTGATATTATTATTATCATTATTATGATCATTATTATGGCTATTTTATGAAAGATTGGTTATTGATTTGGTATCAATCTTTGAGGTATGTTTCTGTCCTCTTCTATCTTACGATTGCATTATTATGCATAATTATTTCATGTATAACCATGTTGAATTAGAAACCTTAAGTATGATAGCATTAAATTCTGGTAGGATTATAATGAGGCCTTAAAATAAAGATATGATGATCTAGGTTGTGCATTGAGATGACCTTGTAAAAATATATATATATATATATGTATATCTAGCTATATGTGACTATGGTATTACGATATATCCCTTTCTTCATTTGTTCAAATTGTACATTTATTCCTTGGCCTAGTCTATTATAGTACATATTTCTTTCGTTCTTTCATTTATTCATATATTTGCTAGGGACATATAGTATAGTATTAACATTCATGAGTATGACTGGATTAGGATATTTCATCCTTGATACTTACTTAGTCCTATTATGTTAGTTTCTCAAACATGAATAGAATTGGTTATCCTTGTTATCTCATTAGCTTTGTTACATGATTGATGGACATTTAGGTGTAGTTTCTATTTTGTTTATATGTTATATATATTTGCTTTATCTTTGGAGCTCAGTTAGTAGTTGTCTACTGAGTATTTGGTACTCATACTGTACTTCTACAGCGTGCAAATCATAGTACGAGTTATCGCCATTGATGTATGCATCATGTGGAGCAGCTATGGTTTAGAGACTTAGAGTGAGCTCCTAATGTTTGAAGTATTACTTATCTCTCTCTTATGTGTTAGACTAGTTTCTATATTTATTCGGAGATAAGTTATATTAGTGTAATTTATTTTATCTATTCTACTTTTGTACTCTTATTATATTAGAATCTTTTGTACTGATACCACTAGGTTTTGGGATTTATTTTTGTATTTGATCTTTTGTTACATTTATTTCTTATTCTTTCCATATTCTATTTGGTAGTCCGTTAATAGTCATTCTGAACTATGAGTTTTGCTTGGCTACTAGTGGGTTATAGTAGGAGCCATCATGACCTAAGAAATTGGTTCATGACAAATTGGTATCAAAACCTAGGTTTTACCGGTGTATTAGTATTGCAGATTGGTACAGAGACGTCCATAACTTATATCCAGTAGGCTACAGTGACATTTTAGGAAAATCACTTCTTGACTCCTTGCCATGTGTCTGCATTTCAATGAACCTCAAACACATTCTTTGACTACATTCTATCCCTAATAAATGATGTTAGATGGACGACATGGTGTACAAATATGGACGATACTTCAACATGCATTTCTAGAATTTTAGCACAACGTTGGACTTGAGATTCAGAGATAGATATCAAAGACCTCATGTTGTAGCTAAAAAGGATTTGGTCCAGTTTAGGCTTTAGTTGAGCTCGTAATTACTTCAGCAATTAGAGGTTTAGCATTAGAAATTTGAGTCATGTTACGGATACATCTCAGCTATGGATGACATTCAAATCATCAAGTAGTTTTCAGACCAGAGTTGGGTCTATTGGTGTTTATTAGGGTTCTTATCAGTTTTTAAGTACAAGATAGGATATATCGAGTAGGCCAGACTCACTCCTATGCTATATCCTTCTGAGCTAAACATTGGTGAATGGATGTATTAGAGGATTAGAATTGTCACTCTATTTGGCATTGGATCACTTGATAGCAGCTGAGCCTTCCTTCCCTCAGGTTGTCGATTATGAGATGACTAT
Organism: Capsicum annuum; assembly: GCF_002878395.1. Classification (NCBI taxonomy): domain Eukaryota; kingdom Viridiplantae; phylum Streptophyta; class Magnoliopsida; order Solanales; family Solanaceae; genus Capsicum; species Capsicum annuum. The sequence continues at coordinate 203,350,658 of NC_061119.1, read as the reverse complement.
AGAGAGTATGAGTATGGAGACTTCTGGAAATAGTTTCAATATATATGCTATTAGTATAGTGCTATTGGTATTTTATTTGGGAGTGAGAATCCTTTCAGTAGAGTTCAGCTTTACTTGTAGCCCATTAGCTCTATGCAGGTAGTATCCAGATTATGAGTAGTTCTTAGATTAGTCATGTTTAACATAGTGGGCAGAGTCTACATCAGACCTTGCAGATTTTGGTATAGGTCTTCAGGTCATGACAGTCATTCTGGATTTTAAGGGATAGTATCTCAGAGTATTCTAGGATCTGGATTTGGTTGTGTCATGATAAGACACTGGTTCAAAGAGTACCCCAGATATGAGCTAGTTTATTGGATAGAGTTAGTATATATTCCCCGCTAGCCTAGAGTTCCTGAGATAGGATATGGTTGCGAAAAGATGGATATAATTATATAGATTTTTCTCCTAGCCATTTGACCTTAGTTTGTGTCCCTTCCAAGTTGATTCTCAAGAGTTTCTATGACTACAAAGAGATTGACTGCTGGTCTATAAAGTGTCCCCAACATAGGATTTCTAGTCATTCATCTCATTCAGATCAGCCCTGTTATGTTGTGGTATCTTTAGTTAGAGATAGTGCGTGTGGCACCTCGATTGATGATTTAGTCGGTCAATCCTAGTTAGACCCATTCATATTTATATTTCCTATGTCTGCTAGGAATATGATTGAGGATGTTAGCATGATTGGTGTGCTTTTATTTCCAACATTTATCTTTTACTATACGTATTGGGTTTTTTATACCAGTGATGATTATATACCTTAATGAGTTTATATTGATTATTATATGCCTTGTTATTGAATTCATGATTATATGACTACTCCTGTGGTTTATTTTTTTTACTTGTGGATAAAGTAGATCTGCGCTGATATTTCTCATTACAAGTTTTGGGTTCGAGTCCCATTTATCTTAGCATGTTGGCCTTGTTGTGGACCTTAAGTAGTACATGATATTGATGTTCATTTTGGTACCGCCTATTCATTATATTAATGTGGATATTGTTGTTGTAATTAATACCACTTCTTGAGATTATTGATATTATTTGATATTATTACTTGATGTAATTGATCCTCATTGGGTAGTTGTTTAGGATAGTGTTATCTAGTTAGAATTTCATTTTATGATCTTATTCGGTGGCTTGAGTAGATATAGCCCGATTTGATGATTTTTTCCAATAACGCGCAAGGTTGATTTTTCCTTCTTGGTTAGTTGTGCTAGAATGGTTTAGGAATATATTGTGGTATCAAAGGTAAGTTGATCTTCCATGGTTCTATGTGGGTTTTAAGTTGTAAATTTAGTTAGATTGCTTGTTATTGAGTTTAAACTTCTTGACTTGCCGTCTGGGTTGCAAAGGCTTTTGTTTTGGCTATCCCTTTCGATATAACCCATTTGTGAGATTGACCAGTTTGAGGTTCATTCTTTGGTTGTGACTATTTCATCGTCTGATATCTCATAGGTTTGTTGGGTTCATTCCCTTTTGGTAGGTTGCCCTTATTTTTAGTGTGGAGGCTGGATGCTCCTTTCTGGCTTAGATATGGTTTTGTCTTAAGTGGACTTGGAAAAATAGTGGTAGGTGACCTTTCCTATGATCGCTTCTCAAGTTAAAAAATTAGAAGTTCTTCATCCTAAGTTATTTGATTTTTCTAGTGGCGGTTTTGAATTTGACCTTAGTTTCGGGATTGGAATGTTTTTTCCTTCGATGATGTGATACTTGGGTGGATTAAAGAAAGCCCTCTTTTAGAGTTCATTTATCCTATTAAGGCTTGTTGGGGTATTTCTCTTTGATGAGATATGCTTATGTTGATTCATTACCGAGATAGAGCGTTTGATTGATTAGTTATCGGCTAAAGTTACATTTCTCTGAGTTGCTAGAGTTTTTTCCTTTACTGGTATGGATTGCATCCTTGGGAAGTTTTTGAGTGTTTTGATATTTTATTCCCTCCCGCGGATATAGCGTTGATTTCTTATATTTGTAGCCGATGACCTATCTTATGTTGGGATTTTGTCCTTCATCTGTGTTTTGATTCTGCCTTGTCATGATTTCTATTCTATGGCTACATTTTGTACCCTCTAGAAAATATAGAGTTGGTTGCTTACATTTCAGTCGACGGTTATCCCTGTGGTAATTGTTGTTCTTCAGATATGTCTCATCTGTGGATTGGTATGATTTATCTTGAAAATGTCAAATTTGGATACCAAAGTCAATTTGAATGATAGGTAATGATATAGGCTTACTGGTTTAGTTTTGACTTGACGCCTTGGAATGGCGATTTGAAAGTTGTGATAAACTTGGAGTATGAATGTCTACACATCTTCAGGTTTGGTTTGGGTAGTTGAAACTAAGCGATTCATCCTCAGTAATTGAGATTTTAGATTGGAGTTGTAGAGCTTGTGTGCAATTTTTGTTTTGGACTTGTCTTAGTTCAAATTTCGTTTATAGGTTGGTTGAGCCTACTCCATGGTTGCCTATTGGGTCTTCTCGACTTCGAATGGATTATAATTGGTAAATGTTCAGATGATAGCCCACAGATCCGGTATTGGTTCGTTTAGATTTGACCTAGAGTCTCCAGTTTTCTTTAGGCTTACATGATATACACAGTAGGAGTAATATATTTGAGATGGATTTAGCATGGCTTCATTCTCAATTGATGGGACATCCTGAAGCAAAATATTTAGTGATGAGTAGTTATACCTTAGACTATAAGATTTCAGTTTGATTTTAATCTGGACTATTGCAGCATTGGCATAGATTGTATTCCTTGATTATCCCCATTTGTGTTCCCATCTAGCAAATTATGAGATTATTCATATATTTCTCATAAGGATTTTTAGCGGATCAGCTTCAATTCTTTGAGTTCTCGATAATGAGATTGTGTGAGTGAGACTCAGGTGATTTTCCTACTGTTTATGGCTTTTAGGGTATTAGTTGGGTTTTGGCTCTGAAATAAAAAATTTATATCGATAAAGATAGAAATGTTGGAATTCTTTGATTTAATTTTTTATTTATCACTCCATTCATCTAATTTAAAAGCCTTGTTATATTGTTCTTTTCTATGGTTTGATAAAAATTTACTTATGTCCAAAAAAGGGATAGTAGGAATGGATTGGTAGAAGAAGATTATATTTGGATTTGGCAGTTAGTGGTATGACTCATGACTTAGGTCGGTTTGGCTTGGGTGAGCCTTTATTGATTTGTGTAGGTATCGAGATGGTATCAGCGTGTTGTAGTTCAGATTTATGTGTATTAGTCTTTTCAGTTCAATTGGAGGCCAATTAGTGATTGAAGTTGAGTTTTGGAAGTTTGGAAGTAAAGTGAGGGTGCTGGTTGAAACAGGGATACCTGTAGTAAAATCCCTCAGAAGTGTTCTCTTCTCATGGAGGTTACCTGGGAAGCCAAGTTCAGAGCGTGCGGTCCCATACCTCATTCTTTCAAGCTTTGGAGATTCTTCCTTATCCTTAACTTTCAGAGATGAAAATTCCTTAGTAGTGGATATTGTAATGACCTTTCAGGTCATTTTCTATATTGTCCACTTATTTCCGTTGTTAGAGCTTTTCCATAGCTTCTCCAGGTCATTTATGACTTACTGAAACTGATAGTTTGATTACTAGGCAGTTCGTTTGGTTTTAGGACCAATTTCCGATTTAGAAGTCTTCACGGGTTCTGAATGGCCACCAAGCAAAAACTTCAGTCAAACCTCGGATACAAATTCTGACTGCACCAACAGCTTTATAGTATTGATTTTAGGCTAGAAGGACCCTTGTTTAGGGTCCCAAGACACCCGACTTTATTTCGACCAATTGGTTCGAAAAGTAAAAAAATCAGTAGACATGGGTATGGTGCCCACAATTGATCTAAATGGCCTTGAATAGAAAGTCTGACTTACCAATGCATCTGAAACATCGAATTTAGTGGGGTTAAATAGTTTATTTGTGAAAAATAGAGTCCAAATGAGTCCAGGAGGTCAAAATAAGTTTTGACCTTGTGGACCCCATATAAGCGCAACCACGGTACTATAAAATCCTCTTTGATCGAATTTTGGTCATTTTCCACCTGCCTTTGAACCCTAGAAGCCCTAGAATGACTTGGTAAGTTCAAATTAATTCTTGGGGGTGAGTTAGAAGCTTGATTAACATATATATTAAAGATTATCATATGGATTAAGGGATGATTTCAACATTTTATTTGTGAATTTGTTAGTTCTTGACCCAAAACCCCAATATAGCTTAGGGCTTGATTTTAGCCCCAAATTAGCTTTGTTTTCGCTCATTTCTTGAGAGTTATGATTACTTGTTCATGTATAAACATTAGGTTGACTTTGGAAATGTATTTTTCATAAGTAGGACCCACTTGGAGTTTTTGGTGTCATTTTTTATCCCAAAGCACAATAGTTCAATATGGGTATTGTTAGACTCGTATTGATGAATAGATTATGTTTTTGATAGCATTATGTCATTTTGGGGATTGTGAAGTGAAAACGAGCATATGGTGAATGATGTAAGGATTTGTGGTTCGGCTTTGAGGTAGGTTTCTGCCTACTCTTCTTTGAAGATGATGTGTGTTATGTATGGCATGTGAATATAAATATTATGCTTAATTATGAATAAAATAACTTAGTATTGATTGTTGATGTTTGGGGAATTAGATGATGGTTTTGGACTTGTAAGGTGGAATATTTATGACCCTTTTAGAACTCTATTTCCTTTACCCTAGATTAAACTGATTTGTAGCATGAATATGATAGTATTTAGGTTTGGGATGTGGTTTATATGTTGGAATCATGGTTAGTATGTTTAACCTTAGCTAGGCTATTCTAGAGATCTTAAACCCATAATTTAGGTAGTGTTGTCTTAAATGTCCAGGTTTCTCGGAGAGGTTCATATCTTTGATTGGTTATGGATTACTAGATATCTAGAAGTTGAACTAGATACCTTAGCCTAGTTTGGAGAATATTTTGCCTAATTATGGAAATTGAGGATTAGAAGTGGGATCTTGACCTACCTTGAGCTTGGATTTATATAGTTCCATTAAAGACCTTAGACGCTAGTTAAACACTTAGAGGATGGACTTAGGAGTATGCTGGCTAGCCATGGTAAATAAGTTATGGTAATAATATTTGAAGTGATGTATATGGTTGTTGATCACATTATTGTTAATGCTATATGTAGCTATGGATTATACTATTAATTAAACTCATGATTATGTTATCATTTAAATAATTGACTAGACTACTATTTCGGGCATTGAACTATGATATTACTAATGTTATACTTTTGCCTAGTAACCAAACCAATGACTATGCTAGAAAGCCCTCTTGTTTCTAATATTGTGAGTCATGATACTAACGGCTCTATAAGGCATATTTATTGACTACATGAAAAGCATTCTACTAACCATGTTGAACCCGATAATCCATTGTAATATTCATGTTATATGCATTCATATATCTATGGATAAATTATCCTTGATGACAAATGATGGGTTATGAAGGTAAGATCTTCCTCTCTTCTATTTTACTTTATCCCTCATGGGTCTTGTCATTTACACTATCCCTCGTGGGGCTTGTCATTTACTTTAATCCTCACGGGGCTTGTCATTTACTTTAGCCCTCATAGGGCTCGTACTTTACTTCGATCCTTGTAGGGATTGCCTTTTATTATTGGACCTATAGATATGGTATTCCTCTTAGATATGATAATTAGCCTAGATAGGTAATATTCCTCATAGTCACGATGTATGACCTACAGATATGAGATGTCTTATAGATGTAAAATTCCTCATAGTTATGAGTTATGTTTTATCGATATATTATGCCTCCTATATGTGAGATGTCTCCTATATGTGAGATGCCTACTATATGTGAGATGATTATAGATATGCTACGGCTTATAAATATTATTGTATATGAGTTTCAGATATGTATACAGGCCTAAGGCGGTGATTATGCTCTTTAGATTATTTTGGACATATTATTGGGACGAGGAATGTGTTATGGTATTGGTTGGATATCCGAGAAGTATTTATCCTTGTAAAGGATACTAGTGTAGAATATGAATACATATATGTTTATGTTACTTATGATTTCATTGACTAAATACTGGTGATGACATGCCTAGATTTGATACATTCATGATTATTATATCGGTATTGATATAATCCTAGATGAAATACGACCTTATCACTATTTTTTCTAAATAAGGGTTAAAACTCACTTTTCACTGCAACAATGGATTTTTTTACTATAATAATTTCCTACTAAATTGAATATTTATACTTATAAAAGAGGTTAAAAATATTATTTAAAGATTTGGTTAAGACATATTTTGGTCCATGAATTGACACTATTATTTACTCCGATCATGAGATATTCTGATCATTTTTATAGTTTTACAATGATTTAATCTTGAAGATCATTCTGGACAATAAACGTACAAATTTTCACTCTTTTAGCCACGACTTGAGTCCGTTCACCTATTATATATCTATATATATGTATTGATGGTTATGATGATATTGATACCTAGCAAGGCCATAGATGTTATTATGATGATATTGATACCTGACAAGGTTGGAGGATACTGTGATGATGATTTTGATACCCAACAAGGTCAGAAGACACTATGATGATATGTCGATACCTGACAAGGCTGGAGGTTGATTATGATGATGGAGATGGTTACAATGATGCTATTTTGATGTTAATTGTGTACCTTGAATTCATTCTTGCACGTGCATAGCCTATCACCAGTATACGCCTATGTCTATAGCTAGTATGGGACGGTTGCATAGATATGGGTAATGACTATGCCTTGTGTTATTGTATGTTGATTGAACCTTCCAATCCTGGAGCGATGGGGTTGCGCATAGGCTCAACTAGGTATTTGATTGTCCAAAATACCCGGTTACTTGAGATGTTGTTGATATTGTTATTGTCATTGTTATGATCATTATTATGGCTACTTTATGACAGATTAGTCAATGATTCGATATCGAGCTTTGAGGTATGTTTTCGGCCTCTTCTATCATACGATTACATTATTATGCATGATTACTTCATGTTTAGCCATGTGAAATTTGAAGCTCTGAGTATGATAGCATTAAATTCTGATAGGAATATAATGAGGCCTTAAAATGAAGATAAGATGATCTAGGATGTGCTTCGAGATGACCTTATATCTATATATATGTATATCTAGCTATATGTGACTATGGTATTACCATATATCCCTTTCTTCATTTGTTCAGATTGTATATTTATTCCTTGCCCTTGTATATTATAGTATATCTTGCTTTCATTCTTTAATTTATTCGTATATTGTCTAGGGACATACAGTATAGTATTGAGATTCATGAGTATGACTGGATTAGAATAGTTCATCCTTGATACTTACTTACTCCTATTATGTTAGTATTTCAGACATGAATAGAATAGGCTATCCTTGTTATCTCATTCGTTTTTTTTATATGATTGATGGACATTAGAGTGTAGTTTCTATTCTGTTTATATGTTATATATATTTGCTTTACTCAGTTGGAAGTTGCCTACTAATTACTATTTGTTTGGTACTCATACTACACTTCTGCAGCCTGTAGATCATAGTACGAGTTATCGTTGTTGATGTGTGTGTCAGCAGCCATGGTTCAAAGACTTAGAGTGAGCTCCTAATATTCGGGGTATTACTTATCTCTCTCTTATTTGTTAGACTAGTCTCTATATTGTAGTTGGAGATAAGTTATATCAATGTAATTTATTTCATCTATTCCACTTTTGTACTCTTATTATATTAGAATACCACCAGATTTTGGGATTTATTTATATATTTGATCTTTTGTCACATTTATTCCGCATTCTTTCCTTATTCTATTTGGTAGTCCGTTACTTGTTGTTCCGGACTACGGGTTTGGCTTGCCAACTAGTGGGTTTATAGTAGGCCCCATCATGACCTGAGAAATTGGGTCGTGACAAACTCACTCTCGATTATTTTTCACCTACTGAATAGTAAAATAAAAATTTAAAGTGGAACTTCAATTTGTCAAATTTCTATGGATACGATATATGGACTACATTCCTTATTACTTGTACGATCACTTGCGTGTGCGAAAGGACGCAATAGTTATCAGGTCAAAGTAAAAGAAGGGTAAAGTGATACCTCCTATTAGATAAGTGTTATCATCTTCACCATTCTTTGGCTCCTCTCTCGCCTGCCAACCGATACACCATTCATTGTTCTGCAAAATTGAAACAGAGGAAACCGAGATAACGATTAAAGTCATTTAAGCTAAAAAAAAAAATGCCTTGCATACTAAATAGCAAAACTTGTCAATATTCATTTAGGACCTATCCCATCCTAGTTTTCGTACAGTAAACACAAAACAAATAAGATAGAAATAAATCGTCAAGTAAGAAATTAAAAATCACAGTGATTAGACAAATACATGCAGAAAATGAATGTAGTAAGAAAAATTCATAACGTTTAGACAAACACATGCAGCTATATACTGCAGGAGGTCAACACACTAAATGATTCAAGTGTGCATTTATTCCATTGCGGTATTTTGTTTATTATGCTCATGCTTATATGGGTAAATTACACAAACCAGCCCCAAACTTAACATTCCAGATCTGTAGACAGTCACCTCCCACATATGTATACATCTAATACATATACATATCAGTCACTTCCTGTAGATGTATACATCTGATACATATACATATTAGTCGCCTCCCACAACCGCAAACTACTCCACCATTGTCGCGCCAAATCATACGACAATATTTCAAAATTATCAATATCATTGGCGTTTCTCACTTATCTCATTGTGTAAGGTGCCCTATTCCACAAAGTAATGTAGTCAAATAGAGAGAGAGAGACAGAGAGAGAGAGAATGCATAGTTAGATTACATCTTCAATAAGATAATCATGGGGATAGGCTGCCAAAGCAAGATTTCCCTTAAACTTAAATGTTACAGCTGGGAAACCGTCATCAACCCTGCACCAGCAGATTAGAAAAAAATTAGCTAGGTTGGTCAAAGTGGAAATAAATTTTGAAAGTAATCTACATGACTTATCAGAAGCTTAATTACTTGCTTTCCGCCGTACTTAAAGCAGTCGTGAGCAAGCACATCCTTTTGAAACTTCAAATGTGGTTGCCTTTCCATAAGCTATAGGAGAACAGAATGAAAAGATGTAAGCAGTAAGGGAGAAAGAACCATGTATGTATAATCCATGCATATGCAACCTCAGAGAATTAAAAATAAACGTATTTATTAGTACTTTCTAGTTTGCTGAGTTTACCTTGTTCTTGATAGCCTTATAGACCTTTCTTGGAACCCATGTTAACGTTATTCCGCTATCAATTATCCCTTCTTGTATGGTCTTTGACTCATCTTTGAAATCCAGAATGTTTAGAACTTGACCCCCGACCTCAATATGGTCGAGAGGTATAGAATAGTGTACCCTAATGAGAAGAGAAGCATTTCAGATGTGCTACTTCTTGCGAAATCAAGTATAAAAACAACTCCTTTTCTTGTCCAAATAAATATATAAACTCTTTTTGCTCTTTTAACCACCACCGGCCGCATGTAAGTTTTAACCCTTGCAACAGTTGCCATCTTTGAAGTTATCTCTATTAGATGTGAATAACAGTCAAATCACATTTACAATGTCCCCTTCCCTCATTTCCCACACTTTGAGAGCATGACTACTATATTACTGTATTGTAGTGGAAGGAACTCCTCTAATTAGTAGTTAAAGAAATACCCCCCTTTGAAAAAAAAATTATCTTACTTTCCTTTTTAATTTGTTTCAATAGAATAACCCCTTTCTCTGTTTGGAAATACTTTAATTTCAACTTTCCACGTGACATGTTTAAGACTACAAAATTAAAAGACATTTTGGTACATTTGACATAAATTTATTTTGGGACCACAAGATTCAAATTCTTTATTTTCTAAACTTCGTGCCAGGCCAAACAAAAATGAACATAGCATCCCATCCATCCTTAAGAGATATCTCCCCTACCTTTTCCTTTAGTAGTATTTCAGGCATATTAAGTCCACCAAATTACAACATATATATCTACCTTCATAACTAAACTAGTAGCAGTCATATGTATAAAGGTTGCCATATCCTAGTATAGTACCTAACGTTACACTTATTTATGTATTCCGTTTTAATGTATAGAGTAGTCGTGTATGCCATTATAATGTATATTAACATGTAATATATATAAAAGGGCAGCCTGGTGCACTAAAGCTACCGCTATGCGCGGTGTCCGGGGAAGGACCCCACCACAAGGGTGTATCGTACGCAGCCTTACCTTGCATTTCTGCCAGAGGCTGTTTCCAAGGCTTGAACCCGTGACCTCCTAGTCACATGGCAGCAACTTTACCAGTTACTCCAAGGCTCCCCTTCATGTAATCTAGCATTAGAGATAGATTTCTAATATATGCATTTATTATAGCAATATTGTTATATACTTAATTATCATCTTGTTATATATGAAGGGAGTATAAATAAAAAGTTTTAGCACAATTTATCTGAGAGTTATTCACCAAACGGAGGACTGAGGAGCATATGCTGTGAACATTGAACAATGGGAAAGAGAAAAACTAGGACTAATGAACATTTTGGGTGTTGCTATTCTTTAAAAAGAAAAAAGAGAATGTGAGTTGCACAACAATGTTTGCTACAAATTATTTTTCTGTCTACATGTATTACTGAGTAAAAGTACATACTGTTCTGGGATCATCGGGACTGAGTTTACTTTTAGTTCAACTACTTGTCCAATTGCAAATATACCGCCTCCTTTAACTCCATCGAGGCAATGTGCGAACTTCTTTTTCACGGTTCCACAAGCAACTAACTGTGAGATGAGGGATGCGTTTCCTGATCGAAGACCAACTAGCCCGTCAATTGCATTAATAGATTCACCAGCAACAGCTCCAGTTTGCTTAGACGTGCACCTATAGTGGATCAAAAACAAGTCACAAGATGAACTATTTGTGTAGCAAGGGAATTCCAACATTTATATTATAAATATATATAAGGGAGAATCTCCCTTTTGGTAGTCCTCACAAATTCTTTGGTGCAATTGTTATTTAGTATGTATTCGGATACAAGAATCTGTATATAAGCAATACGAATTTCAACACTAGTTTAAGTCCAAGACAAGAACACTTATAAAGTTCCTTAACACCTTCAACACTAGATTATGAATAATCTATCTAAGAAGTGTGTTAATATTCAGAAAAGAGATAACATAGAATTTTAAGGCCAAGTCCCCCGACTTCACGAAGTGTCCTTAAGGAATAATTTCCCTCGTTGTACCCGAGGTTATGGAATCTTCCTCCTAGGATAAAATGGCCCTCAATTCGAACAATAGAGGTACCTCAAATTGTTGGATTCAACGAACTCACTCAACGATTTGATTGATCACACGGAATATTTTTGAAGACCAGAAGAGAGTTTTTTTATTTCATAAATGCGTGTCTAAACCTGTGAATAAAAGCAGATTTATATAGCCTATCAGATGCCTCTTTGAAAAAGTGGCAATGGTTCACTTAAAAGGTGTGACCTTTCTGGAAAATCATGTATGTTCGTCCAAAGAATGTGACTCTTTTTCGAACAGGCATACCATTTCATGAAACAGTGTGTCATTTCATTGAAAGGTTGCATCACTTCGTTTCTGCATGCTTATAAATAGAGGGGGAAAAAACATAGAAAAGTTGTGTTTTCCCTTTGGTATTTTCGGATTAAATTTCTGTGAAATAAACTTTGTCCAAAAAGATAGATCTCATCAATCGATCCGAAGCCAAAGCCGAAGCCGAGCGAGCGACGACGACGGCGCGAGGCATCTCTTATTTCTTGCCTCACTTACCAAGTGGAATAAATATTTCTTGATATAAATACTTGAAAGTATCATTCTCCCACCAATGTGGGAGAATTAGTAGACTTGCCATTTTAGAGTACACTTTCCATTTTAGTGTTTTCTTCTCCATTTTTCCTTTCACTTGGTTCCCTCAATTTTCCATTCACGCTTTTCATATACTTTGAACCCAACAATCTCCCACATAATGGGAAATTGTTATATTTCGTAAAACAAAATTTGGACAAGTATATGTTCATCAAGCAAAGATTGATTGTATCTGAATAAGTGGGTTTCCCTTTGAACTTTTCGTAGTGAACATTTATCGGATGCACTTAGTCAATCGGTAGATTTGATATTTTTGAACCGTCGAGCTTTAATGTACACCTAGACAACACATGTCATACAACTAGCATTTTACCATTTATGGTTCTCACGGTTTTGTTCTTTACAGCCATGAACACGTTCTGGTTTTATGAGAGCTTAGAGAATAGTTCTTTACTAACATTCTCTTTGAAGCGGCTTCCACTTCGCCCTCAAATAGGTGATTTCTAAACGTTTAATCCTATAGATTAAACTATTTGGTCAAATCTGCCAAATTTAGATAATCATTAAAAGACTTTTCACCTTAAGTCTTATCCTTATTTACTAAACATTGTCTACATCATGAGAATGGGTTGGGTATATTGAAAATATTGAACCTATCAGACACAACTTTGTTTGATCTCCTTGAACCTAGCTCTTGGGATCTCCACTCTGCTAGGTAGAGTAACTGTCATGCTGACTTGTCCGAGGCCTTAAACCCTTTTCCTTGGATGTCCCTTCCACTCCTTCTCTAGATAGGTCTTTTGTAAGTGGATCTGACGCATTATCCTTTGACTTAACATAGTCAACAGTGATAATTTCACTAGAGAGAAGTTCCCTAATGGTATTATGTCTCCATCGTATGTAATGAGATTTATCGTTTTACAACATACTCTCTGCCCTATTATCGCTTGGCTATCATAGTGTATACATACTGGTGCCACTGTTTTGGGACAATAAGGAATATCTTCCAAGATATTCAAAAGCCATTCTGCTTCTTCATCGTCTTTATCCAATGTGATAAATTCAAATTACAATGTAGAGAAAGCAATACAAGTCTGTTTGGATGATTTCCAAGAAACTGCTCCTCCACCGATAGTAAATACATATTCATTTGTGGATTTTACTTCATTCGATCTGGTGATTCAATTTGCATCACTATATCCCTCGAGTACCGCGGGATATTTATTATAATGCAAGGCATAGACTTGAGTGTATTTAAGATAACCTAAAACTCTTTTCATTGCCATCCAATGAGTTTTGTTAGGATTAATCGTGTAACGACTCAATTTACTAATAGCGCATGCTATGTCTGGTTGTGAACAGTTCATTATATACATTAAACATCCCAATACTCTTGCGTACTTCAATTGCGAGTCACTTTCACCTTCATTCTTTCGAAGTGCAAAGCTTACATTCAATAGAGTCTTGGCAATACTAAATTCTATATACTTGAATTTGTCAAGTACATTTTTGATACAGTGAGACTGTGACAATGCCAATCCTTGTAGAGTTCTATGGATTCTTCTTCCTAAGATCACATCTGAAACTCCAAGGTCTTTCATATCGAACTTGCTCTCGAGCATTTGTTTCGTTGCATTTATGTCTGAAATGTCTCCACTGATGATCAACATATCATCCACATATAAACACACAATGACTTGGTGATTTGGAGTGTCTTTAATATAAATACATTTATCACATTCATTTATCTTGAATCCGTTTGCGAACATAATTTGGTCAAACTTTGCATGTCATTGCTTAGGTGCTTGTTTTAGTCCATAAAGTGACTTAACAAATTTACACACCTTATTTTCTTTTCCTGAAACCACAAAACCCTCAGGTTGTTCCATGTAAATTTCTTCCTCTAATTCTCCATTTAGGAATGTTGTTTTCACATCCATTTGATGGATTTTAAGACCATATACCGCCGCCAAGGCAATTAACATTTGAATCGACGGTATCCTTGTTACCTTCGAGTATGTATCAAAGTAATCAAGGCCTTCTTTTTGTTTGAAGCCTTTTACTTAAGTCGTACCTTGTATTTGTCAATAGTACCATCCGTTTTTATTTTTCTTTTGAAGATCCATTTAGAACCTAAAGGCTTATTTCCTTGAGGAAGATCAACCAATTCCCATGTATGGTTGCTTAAGATTGAATCAATCTCACTATTGACTGTCTCTTTCTAAAGGATGAGTCTGATGACAGCATCGCTTCTTTAAATGTTTGAGGCTCATTTTCTAAGAGAAATGTTATAAAATCCAAACCAAACGAAGTTGACATTTTTTGACATGTACTACGTCTTGGATTTTCTTTATTATGTACAATCTCACTTGATTTATCTCGAGGTCATTTAGACCCTCTACTAGACTGTTTATGTCTAGTTTTATACGAATAAATCTTTTCAATGAATTCAACATTATCTAATTCAATTACTGTATTTTCATTAATATTCGGATGTTCGAATTTATGAACAAAAGACCGACATGCTTTACTAATTTTAGCATATCCTATAAACACACAGTCTACCGTCTTAGGCCCTATCTTAACCCATTTTTTATAGGAACTTGGACCTTTTATAGACACTCCCATACTCTGAAATATTTTAAGTTCGGTTTCCTTCTTTTTTATTTTTCATAAGTAATTGATTGTGTCTTACTATGGGGAACTCTATTAAGTATACGGTTGGCTGTAAGGATAGCCTCCCCCTACAAGTTTTACGGTAAACCTAAACTTATAAGTAAGGCATTCATCATTTCCTTCAAAGTTTGGTTTTTTATTTCCCCAATTCCATTAGATTAAGGTGAATACAGGATCGTAGTTTGATGGACAATTCTATTCTCTATACACATTTCGGAGAAGGGAGATTCATATTCTCTGCCTCTATCACTTCTTATCATTTTGATCTTTTTCTCTAACTGATTTTCAACTTTAGTTTTGTATTGCCTAAACGCATTTATTGTTTCATAGTTACTATTTAGCAAGTAGACATAACAATATCTAGTACAATTGTCAATAAAAGTTACAAAATACTTTTTCCCACCACATGATGGTGTTGACTTCATATCATAAATATCAGTGTGTATTAAGTCTAAGCGATTGGAATTCCTTTCAACAAACTTATAAGGATGCTTTGTATACTTTGATTCCAGACACGTTTGATACTTTGATTTATTGCACTCAAAGTTTGGCAAAACTTCTAAGTTAATTAGTTTTCGTAATGTTTTGTAATTAATATGGCCTAAATGTTCATGCCACAAATCATAAGACTCAAGCAAGTAAGAAGAAATTGAACTTTTATTTATTTCAACATTCATTACATTCATTTTGAATAGGCCCTCAGTGAAGTAGCCTGTTCCAACATACACTTCTCCTTTACTAAGTACAATTTTTTCGAAAACAAAAACACATTTGAATTCGTTCTTGTCTAGAAGTGAAACAGAAATCAAGTTCTTCCTTAACTCCGGAACGTACAAGACATTGTTAAGTGTCAACACTTTGTCGGAAGTCATCTTCAAGCACACCTTTCCAGTTCCTTTTACTTTTACAGTAGCGGAGTTAGCCATGTAGATCATTTCTTCTACTTGAGCCAGAGCGAACGTCGAAAACAACTCTTTGTTGGCACAAATATGGCGGGTGGCACCAGAATCCATCCACCATTAGCGAGGATTCCCCACCAAGTTGCATTCTAAAAGTATAGCACACAGATCATTACATTCTTTGTTTGACTCAATCATATTGGCTTGGTCTTTTTTCTTTCCTTTCTTAGAGGCACGACAATCCGTGGACTTGTAGCCAATCTTGCCACTGTTGAAGCACTTTCCCTTGAATTTCTTCTTAGGTTGATTGCTTCCATGTTCAACTTTCTTTCTTTTCTTAGAATTGTTTTTTTCATCTTCTACAATATGTACTCCATTAATTGTAGAATCCCTTTTGATATTCTCTCAGGAGCCTTATTATACTCTTCAATACGTAGTCGGATAATAAGATCTTTGACAGTCATCTCCTTGTGTTTGTGCTTCAAGTAGTTTTTAAAGTCTTTCCACATAGGTGGTAGCTTCTCAATTATCTCAGCTACTTGAAATGCATCATTCACAATCAAACCTACAAAATAGGTTATGTGAGTACTAAGAACATTTTCAATTTGTTCAACAAAGTTAATTTTCAAAGATATACCTCTCGCTATGATATCATGGATGATTACTTGTAATTCTTGTACTTGAGAGATAACTGACTTGCTATCTATCATTTTAAAGTCCAAGAACCTTGCAACGAAGAATTTTTTAATTTTCGCATTCTCTGTCTTGTATTTTCATTCTAGTGCCCCCCATAATTTGTTTCGATGCCTTAGTTCCACTGTAAATATATACAGATCGTCTTGGAGACCACTTAAGATATAATTCCTGCAAAGGAAGTCTGAGTATTTCCAAGCCTATACTATTATGAAACGTTCTTTGTCCAAGGTTCCCTCGGGCACCTCAGGAGCATCCTCACTAGTGAACCTTTGAAGACATAGATTAGTAAGGTAAAAGAACATCTTTTACTGCCATCTCTTGAATTCAATGCCCGCAAACTTTTTGGGCTTCTCCGCAGGTGCCATAGGGTGCGGAGCATTTTCTCAACTTGTCGTGGCAATGCTAGTTGCCTCCATAGTTGTAGCATCATGCATTTGACTATCAGTCGTCATTCTTCCTGTCACCATAAGACAGTAAATTTAGTATTTTTCAAAATACTACTAATAAAGTTAAACAAATTTAAACTCTTCTTCTTGTTTCTAGTTTAACAATGAAGTTTTTATGACTTTCAATCGTCAAACGAATGATCTTTAACTTGTGATGAAGATTTTATTTCTTCAAATTACTAGTTAAGTTCAAACGGATTAGAAAGCTAAAAGCTTTAATCTTCAGAAACAAGCAATACATATTCTTAAACAGTAAAAATTATTCCTTAAGATTGTTATTTAGTATGTATTGGGGTACAAGAATCT
The DNA here is from genome assembly GCF_002878395.1 of Capsicum annuum. Taxonomy (NCBI): domain Eukaryota; kingdom Viridiplantae; phylum Streptophyta; class Magnoliopsida; order Solanales; family Solanaceae; genus Capsicum; species Capsicum annuum. The sequence goes on along the minus strand of NC_061119.1, from coordinate 203,333,683 downwards.
GTATATAAGCAATACGAACTTCAACACTAGTTCAAGTCCAAGACAAGAACACTTATGAAGTTCCTTAACACCTTCAACACTAGATTATGAATAATCTATCTAAGAAGTGTGTTAATATTCAAAAAAGAGATAAAATAGAATTTTAAGGCCAAGTCCCCCGACTTCAAGGAGTGTCCTTAAGGAAAATTTTCCTCATTGTACCCGAGGTCAGGTAATCTTCCTCCCGTGATAAAATGGCCTTCATTCCGAACAATAGCAGTACCTCAAATTATTAGATTCAATGAACTCACTCAAAAATTTGGTTGATCACATAGAATGTTTTTGAAGACTAGAAGACAGTTTTTGTATTTCAGAAAATTCATGTCTAAACTTGTGAATGAAAGCAGGTTTATATAGCCTATCAGATGCCTCTTTAAAAAGGTGGCAATGGTTCACTTAAAAGGTGTGACCTTTCTGAAAAATCATGTTTGTTCGTCCAAAGAATGTGACTTTTTCAAACAGGCATACCATTTCATGAAACAGTGTGTCATTTCGTTGAAGGATTGCATCCCTTCCGAAGCATCACTTTGTTTCTGTATAGCATTTCGAAACAGTGTCAGCCACTGCATACATGCTTATAAATTGAGGGAAAAAAACACAAAAAAGTTGTGTTTTCCCTTTGGTATTTTCAGCTTAAATTTTTGTCAAATAAATTTCATCCAAAAAGATAAATCTCATCGATTGATCCAAATCTGAAGCCGAAGCCGAAGCCGAAGCTGAAGTCGAACCGAGCGAGCGCGACGACGGCGTAAGGCATCTCTTATTTCTTGCCTCACTTACCAAGTGGAATAAGTGTTCCTTAATATAAACACTTGAAAGTCACATTCTCCCACTAATGTGGGAGAATTAGTAGACTTGTCATTTTAGAGTACACTTTCCATTTTAGTGTTTTTCTTCTGCATTTTTTCTTCCATTTGGTTTCCTCCATTTTTTATTCACACTTTTCATATAATTTGGACCCAACAGCAATTACATAGCTACACATATTTTTTATTTCATATATGTTGTTACATTTGTCCTTATTTATTATTTTATGATATTTTTATTTGGATCTTTATAATTGAACTATACATAATATTTTTTTTAATAAATCTCTTTGTGTTCCTTATTAGATTACTTGTTCTTTTTTACTTATTTCTTATATTAAAAATTAATTAGTTTTCTTTCTTATTTTTTTAGTAAATCACAAAAGATTTATAATTATTTTCACATTATTATTATTATTATTATCAAGTAATTACATAAAGTATCACCAGTCAAATTTAAATTTTTAAAACATAATTAATAAAGATCATCTCATATGTTTTACTCTTAATATATTATATTTTTAAGTTATTTGTCAAGTCAAAGAAACAAGTAAAACGAAATTGAGAGAGTACCCTTTTCTCTCTATTTTTCATCTTGTTTGACCCTTATACTAAGAATAAGATTTTCTTGTTACTTATTATTTAAGAAAATAAAGAGAGCTTCATTATTTTCTTCCAATATTAATCCTATCATTAAGTAAAAATACAAAAAAATAGTTGTCAATCATATACTTTCAAATCATAATTATCGAGATAAATAAATAAACTCCTATTAAATAGCTTCTTATTAATAGGAGTATCAAATTAACAAATATAAAATAAAATAAATCGGATATAGTACATATTTGTTTTTTTATATTTTAATACAACTTGTGCAACTTTTAAGTTACAGTCTCATTTTCAATCAGAGCATTTATTATTTTTTAGTAATACTTATTATAATTATAACTATATATAAGGGAGAATCTTCCTTTTGGTAGTCCTCACAAACTCTTTGGTGCAATTACATAGCTACACATTTTTTTTTTCATATATGTTATTACATTTGTCCTCATTTATTATTTTATGATATTTTTACTAGGATCTTTGTAATTGAACTATACATATTATTTTTTTGAATAAATTTCTTTTTGTTCCTTATTAGATTACTTGTTATTTTTTACTTATTTGTTACATTAAAAATTAATTATTTTTCTTTCTTATTTTTTTTAGTAAATCTTGAAAGATTTATAATTTTTTTCACATTAGTATTATTATTATTATCAAGTAATTATATAAAGTATTAACAGTCAAATTTAAATTTTTAAAACATCATTAATAAGGATAATTTCATATGTTTTACTCTTAATATATTATGTTTTTAAGTTATTTGTCAAGTCAAAGAAACAAGTAAAACGAAATTGAGAGAGTGCCTTTTTTTCTCTACTTTTCATTTTGCTTGACCCTTGTCTAAAAATAAGATTTTATTTTTACTTATTATAGCAAATAAAGAGAGGTTAATTATTTTCTTTCAATATTACTCATATCATTAAGTAACTATACAAAATAATAGTTGTCAACTATATACTTTCAAATTATAATTATCAAGATAAATAAACAAACTCCTATTATATAGCTTCTTATTAATAGGAGTTCAAATCAACAAATGTAAAATAAAATAAAACGGATAGAGTGAATATTTATTTTTTACATTTTAGTACAACGTGTGCAACTTTTAAGTTACAGTCTCATTTTAAATCAGAGCATTTATTATTTTTTAGTAATACTTATTCTCTTTTTGGGTGTGTTTGGCATAAACATGTTTTTCTATGAAAAACATTATTTTTAAAATACTTTTAAAAAAAATAGCGTGTTTCTTACTTATTTTCTTATATTCGTATTGTAAGTAAAATATTAATTAAAAATTATTTATATATAATTTAGATAAGTACTATGAGAGATGGAGTAAGGGGTAGTAGGTATGGGAGCTACCGGTGGGGTAAAGACAAGGTGTATTGAAGAGCGAAGGGCTCAATGAATGTGAAATATAGAATATAATTTTCCTACTTCCACGAAGTCATTTTTACAAAATTTAAAAAACTTATTTTCTTCGATAAAATATTTTTTTTCAATAATCTATCAACTATGATTTTTTTTAAAACATGCTGAACACATCATTTATTTATTTTAAATTGAATTCTATATCTATTCGTATTTGCTAATTATCCTTCATACTTCCTTTTTCATAAATAAAGTCCTTTTAAAGTTATTCAAATATAACGAAAAAACTTTAAGAATCATAATGACTTACCAGACAAGATATAATCAACGTATCACTAAACAAAATTAATTACAACAATAACAACAACAATAAAAAACCCAGTATATTCCCACATCGTGGGGTCTGGGGAGGGTAGAGTGTACGCAGTCCATACCACTACCTCTAAAGAAGTAGAGAGGTTGTTTTCGATAGACCCTCAGCTCAAGACAAAGGACAGTATATATAGAAAAAATATCAAATGCATGGAACATGATAAAATAACATAGGTATGATATCCACCAAAAATATTGAACACTGCCAATCAAGGACACCAAAGCCCTTCTACCTACTGCCTACGACTCAACCACACACCTTAGCCCTCTATCCTAATGTTTTTCCTCCATACCTTCCTATCCAGGATTATGTCCTCAGTCAGCTGTAAGTGCTCCATGTCACGTTTAATCACTTCCCTCCAGTATTTCTTCGGTCTACCCCTACCCCGCTTGAAAACGTCCAAGGCCAACCTCTCACACCTACGAATCAGGTCATCGTGCTGATACCAAACTCCCCAAAAACACAACAACACAAACACCAAAATCAGTCCACTAGTTCAAGAACTATGGACCCTTTTGATGACCTCTCTAGGATTCGCAAAAAGAACAAGAAGGGAAGTAATATCAAGAGTAAAACACACTAAAACAGCAACAACACTTGATGAACAAGATGCAATAACAACAACACATGGTTACAAGACAAGAACATAAACGGATTATATAGATATACACAGACAAAAGGATGGTATAATATTAATAACCCAAAAGCTTATTCCACTTTTGGACCTTTAATATCACACACAACCTAAACCTATCTCTTACGTGACCTCAAGGGAATTGGAATTCCCAAGCAATCTCCGTTTCTAAGCAAATAATCAATACAAGGATTCCAACTTGTTCAAGGATTCCACCTTGCTAAAGACTTTCAAAGAGGCGACAAAATATATTCTCCAAAAATCTCCCAAAAATAACCTAATGAGATTTTATTTATACCTAGGTTAACTTATTACAAATGACTAAAAAACCCTTGCAAAGGGCGGATGAACAGTGAACGCGGATGAATAGTGAAACAGTTTTGGAGCTTGTGGGACTTGTTCTCTACACTTCAAAGCTTGTTCCTTGGATGGGAAGCCCCCCGAGCTCGAGTCTTGATGCATAGGACCCCAATCATAATTGTACCTGTATCATCCTCCCCTCCTTAGAAAGGATCCGTCCTCGAATCCAAACCTTGCAAAGCAATAAGAAGGACAAGCAAACAAAAATTCCTCAAGGTATGAGGGTTAGGATTAGTGTAATCAATCATAGCATCTTGCCAAGGTGGCTCAAACTTCACATATACCCAAAGATCCCTCTTACCCGAATACCCTACCAAGGGAGAATCAACTAGTTTATCCACATAAGTGTGATAAGAAACAAGGAACAAGCGTCGCTTATCAAGTGGAAAACATAGACTCTTCTTGGAACAACAATTAGACTTGAAAGCCGAGAGAGGAAAGCCATACAATCCATGCACATTCAAGTCATTCCAAAAGACATCCTCATCACCACACTTCAAATGATCACCAGAATTAAATGGGTAGAGTGTCCATAGGCACGGGTTAGGAATGCACTTCCTTACCCCAATACTACTACAATAATGATCAAATGTCCCCTCTATACTATCATGGTCAATAACAAAAACAACTACAGGGCCATCCTTAGTCATTCGGCCAACATGTTCAACATCATCATTTTCGCACACAAGTTGGTCTTCATGACTTCCATAAGATAATGTACTACCACTTTCCACGATGGCTTAAACACTAGGTGAATAAACTAATGTATCCAAAATCTCAAGTTGTACATTATCATCACAAAATGAAGGCACATTCGGCTCACTTAAAGACAAACTATCATTCACACTTAGTTGGCTATTATCCTCATTCACTAGAGTGCAAAAGTTAGTTTGATTACCTTGTAGCTCATGTGGAGCATGGCCACTCACGGGAATTTGATTAGGAAGGCTTGGATGCTCCATCAAGTTATCCAACTTCTTGCACAGAGAGCCTTCCGTCCCTTCCAACTTCCTTCCATTCTATCCATTATTCGTCTATCTATGGCATCAAGCCTTGCCATGATGGATTTAACCCAACTAGCGATTTCAGCTTCATTCGTCATTGTACCCATCAAGAGCTACCAAGAAAACAACATACACATTAAATGTTAAAAAAAATCAGTCCACAATTCATCACAAAACAGTCCATAATGCGTCTCAAAATAGTCCACAATCCCTCACTTTCACACTTGGTATTTTTCACTCTATTGGCCTTACAAGTTTTGATAACTCGCTTATACTCCAACTAGGTTACTTGGTCCCAATTGTGGCTCGAGGTCAAAGTAGATTCTTATTTGAAATGACTCAAATAAGTAATGTACGAATTTGAACCGAAAAAGATACTACGAATCAAAAATGAGAAAAGCACACAACAAATAACTTTAACACGAAGAACATACACAAAACTAACTTACAAGCTAGTAGGGTATTACTAGGTTGTCAATTAGTATCAAGCAAACAAACGAAACTAGGAAACAATAAAATGAAACTAAGAAATCTAAAATTTGAACTCAAAAATGTTGCGTGAACAGTACTTTAGTGACATGGCAGTCCACTATTGGCCTCGATTTTTATCAAAATTTTATTTTTCAATTTCAAGTCTTGATCAATATACAATTTGGAATTGGTGGATTTGGTTAATGGAGGGAAAAGTGGTCTTAGAGCCTTTTTGTTCAAATTTCAAAAGCAAAACTTGACTTCTTTGAACTTTCTCCTTGAAACAAGGTCCTTAAATCAAGGAAAAGTGGATGAAAAGTCTTTGAAGTGATAGGGACAAGTCTTTCACTAACAACTACTAGAAGCTTGTCTTTTACCTTTTTAGATCTAGTTTGCACTTTAAGGATTAACAAGATGATGAAAGGATGAAGAACCTTAAGAACACAACAACTCCAAGAACAACAACAATTTTAGTTTCCAACTCCACTACAACAAAACCATCAAATCGGCCAAGGTTTAGGTAACAACAACAACCAACTCGGTCACACCTTGTTCACATCAATAACTTCAACAAGTTCAAGTTCAATCTTAGATTTGGACACTTTTTAGTGTTGATGAGAAAGAAACCAACACTAGAAACGCTCTAAACAAATAAAAGACTACAAGTTCTAGACACACAACAAACAAATCTTGGCCAAGATAATGACAACACAATTTTTGGCCAAGAACACAAAATGGATAGATTTGCACTTTGGAATTCTTTTTCAGTTTTCAGCTTCTTTTTTTTTTGAATTTTCGTCCAAGAGAACCCAAGATTGGTAGTGTAGGAACACAACTAGCCTTGCTTTGATACCAAATGATACCAAACTCCCCAAAAACACAACAACACAAACACCAAAATCAGCCCACTAGTTCAAGAACTATGGACCCTTTTGATGACCTCCCTAGGATTCGCAAGAAGAACAAGAAGGGAAGTGATATCAAGAGTCAAACAAACTAAAACAGCAACAACACTTGATGAACAAGATGCAATAACAAAAACACATGGTTACAAGACAAGAACACAAACGGATTACATAGATATAGACAAACGATTACAAGAAAGTAAAGATAGATAGATAGACAAAGAGATAGTATAATATTAACAACCCAAAAGGTTATTCCACGTTTGGACCTTTAATATCATACACAACCTAAACCTATCTCTTATGTGACCTCAAGGGAATCGGAATTCCCAAGCAAATCAGAATTCCCAAGCAATCTCCATTTCTAAGCAAATAATCAACACAAGGATTCCACCTTGTCCAAGGATTCTACCTTGCTAAAGACTTTCAAAGAGGCTACAAAATATATTCTCCAAAAATCTCCCAAAAATGTCCTAATGAGGTTCTATTTATACCTAGGTTAACTTATTACAAATAACTAAAAAACCCTTGCAAAGGGCAGATGAACAGTGAAATAGTTTTGGAGATTATGGAACTTGTTCTCTACACTTCAAAGCTTGTTCCTTGGATGGGCAGCCCCCCGAGCTCGACTCTTGACGCATTGAACCCCGATCATGATCGTACCCGTATCACATGCCTCTCCTCATCACATAACTGAACCATCTCAACCTAACTTTCTGTATTTTATCCTCCACTGACACCACTCCCACCTTCTCCCGAATAGTCTCATTCCTAACCCTGTTAACCCTTGTAAAATCACACATCCAATGCAACATCCTCATTTTCGTCACCTTCAACTTCTGGATATGAGAATTCTAAATCGGCCAACACTCCGCTCCATATAACATAGTCGGTCGGACTGCAACTCTATAGAAACTGCCTTTCAACTTGTGGGGCACCTTCTTATCACATAAAATTTTCGAAGCGAGCCTCTATTTCATCTAACCGGCCCCAATACGATGAGAGACATCCTCATCTATCTCTCCATTCCCCTGAATCGTAGACTAAACAAAATTAATTATATAATAGAAAATGTGATTTAAGTTATATTTTTTCTAAAATTAAATTTATATTCTTTTTCATGAGCCTGGGTTTGGGTTTAGCACATAACTATATTATCATTATTATATATAAAAGAGAATAATAAACTTTAGTAGTCCTCACAAGGATACATTAGTAATTTCAATTAACTTGTTAATCCATTAAAATTATGACATATAGTTGATATAGATAAAAATTATTTTATTATGTGGTGTGTCATGGCATGAGAAATCAATATTGAGTCTTTTCTTGAATTTTTAATTGTTTAACTAACTTATTTATTTTTTTAAATATGAAATAGGAATTAAGGAAATTACAAAGTGGGAAATTAAACCTTTACTAATAAAGTGAGAGTTCAAGTTGACAATCAATTGAATTATTTAGATTTCTCTATTGTTTAACTAATTCGGATGAACTAAGTATGGTTCTCAATATTTTCTCATTACTTTTTATGTATTAAATTAAAAAAAATTATGAATAATCTTATATTTCTTTTCAAAATTATCAATAAAATATTTCAAATAGTGAAAGTTGAAATTATTGACAAAACCAAAAATAAGGGTAGTGATATTAATTAAGATCAAATTATTTTTGAAATATATTATTTAATTAATTGAGAATTAATATTCTTAGTCATAAACTAAATATAAAGAACTATTAGATTTTCGAGGTTTATTTTGATGAATTTAGTTTTTAAAAAATAAATTAAAGTAACACTAAGCTTCAATTACCTTATTAACTAACTTTCATTCTTGCCACATGAAATTATGAATAAAATTAAGACTTAATAAAAATTTGAAGAAATCTATTTCTATTTCTGGCTATAGAATATATGTTCATAAACTCATAAAAATAATAATGTTTTTCAACTTATGATCTCTGTGAGTTGTAATTATTTTATATATTTAATCATTTATTATATAAAATATTAAATTCTTGAGTTTTTAGCCAGGGCCTTATAAAATTAATTATTTTTATTATATATAAGAGAGGATATTGGATTTTGGTAGTCCTCACAACTTTCTTGGTCAAATGATGTTGCTACGTGTGGCTTTATACCCTCTAAAATTTTGACATGTAGTTGGTAAAATTATGATAATTTTTAAATTATTTAAAATTCTCTAAAATTGTGATATGTGATTGATAAATTGCTTTTTTCCTCTAAAATTGTGACATATAATTGATAAAAATTACTTTTTTCCTCCAAAATTGTGACATGTTGATTAAATATTTTTTTATCCTCTAAAATTTTGATATGTAGTTGATAAAATTACTTTTTTCCTCTAAAATTGTGACGTCTGGTCGGTGAATTACTTTTTCTCTCTAAAATAGTGACATATAGTTGATAAAATTACTTTTTTTTTCCTCTAGAATTGTGACATATTGATAAAATTATTTTTCTCTAAAATTGTGACATGGAGCTGATAAAATTATTTTTTTCACACATGTTCATTTCTTATTACTTGGGTGTTTGCACTTGGTATATCATTATATGATAAACTACTCTATTTATTTTAAGTTTATATTTGTATTTTAAATTATTTAACTAATTGATAAATTCTCGTAGAAGTTTTCTTTATAATATTCTACTTTAGATAATTACATATTATGTAATTAAGTCAATTGAGAATATAAAAATTTAATATCTAATAATACATTTTATCTATTAAATTACATCTATTTCATGACTTTATTAATGCATCTTTCAATGACATTATTAATACAAAATTTTGATAGTATTTATTCAATCAGAAAATTAATTTATTTTTTTAAATATCTCTACCATGTTGATTTATCTTCAAATAATTAAAATAACCTTTAAAATTTTGATATATAGACACATATTTCCATTTTACACATTTTTAAGAAATTATCTTATTTATTATTATTTTTTGATGCACTTCACTTGATGTTCTTTTTATTTATTATTAAAACTTATTCTTTTATGAGTTTAGTAAAAAATGTATTAATAAAGTTTTAAGAAGATAAGATCTTTCATATAATAATTGTTTTTTAAAAAATATTGTGATTGTGGAGAACTTTTTCGTTGCATGAACATTTCATAACTCTTTTTTTTGTTCTAACTATTTATATGAAATAAAATTCTAGAAAGAAGTTTGTACAAATACTTTGGGGATAAAAAAGAGGAAAAAAAATTAAATTTTTTTGGACATTTGTGGTTATACAAGTTTATATTTATTTATGATGAACCAATTCTAATTTTCATGTGATTTATTTTTTCTAATTACTTTTTATGAATTGCATATAATTTTTTGTGGACAATTTTATTCATTACTTATGAAATATTAAGAACACATTTCAAGTAGTGAAATTTAAAATTATTGATAATGTTAAAAAATGAAGGTAGTGTATCAATCATTATCAAATTATTTTTAGAATATCTTTTTTGGTGATTGAAAATTAATATTTTTAAGCATAGATTTTGTAAGAAGAACTAATTGATTCTTGAGGTTCATTTTAACAAATTTGACTTTTTTTTTAATTTTGTATAAAACTAAATTTAAATCATCACATCTATTTGGCATAAATTTATAAATTTCCGTCCTTTTGTCAAATTGTAATTTCTTTTTTACATATTTTAAATCATTTAATTATAAAATATCAAATTTCTTAAGTTTTGGCTTGGACTTAGCACGAGGCTTAAAAAACTTGTGTGTGTGTGTGTATATATATATATATGTATGTATGTATGTATGTATGTATGTATGTATATTTACTATATATAATAAAGGGCAATAAGCAAGCACGTCTTCGACATGCTTGCTTGTGCTGCCTGCTTCAACTGCTTCAATCGTAATTTTACTATATTATTCATAATTAATTACTATAAGTTATTTAAATATTAAAAATTTATAATATTTAATAAAAAATATAAATTACTATATATAATAAAGGGCAATAAGCAGGCACGTCTTCGACATGCCTGCTAGTACTGTCTGCTTCAGCTGCTTCAATCATAATTTTACTATATTATTTCTAATTAATTACTATAAGTTATTTAAGCATTAAAAATCTATAATATTTAATAAAAAATTAAAATAGACATAAAATAATAAATTAACTTTTGATTTTTTAATTATCTTCATGTCTTTTATGAGATTTATTTATACTTTTTTCACAAGTATTTTTTATAATTTTATATTTTATAGTAATTTTATTATATCACTTCTAATTAGTTATTACAAGTCATTTAAGACATGTCTTCTTCACTGTTTTAATCGCGATTTTATTATATCATCCTTAATTAATTATTATGATCCCATTAAAAAATTAATAATATTTCATAAAATAGCACAAAGTTGATATGTCAACATAAAACATTTGATTGACTATCAAAATTATATTAGTGTCATATAGGTTGACTTTGAAATTATATTAGTGTTACTTAAATTGGAATAGAAGAAAAAGTATTATAAATCACAATAATTAAAAATTAAAATCATTTGAATTATTAATTATTTAAATTACATTTGTGTTACATAAATTGAGATAAAAAATAATATATATTGGGTCGTGCTAGCACAGGCCTTCAATGACTAGTATATATATAGTAAAAGTAACATAGACCCCAACCTTATTAGAATTATTTATACTCTCTCCCACTTTCTTAATTACTTTACTCTCTCTCCCAATTTATATACATAACAAGGTTGACATATACATAACAAGGCTAATTCATATACATAACAAATATGATAAAGCCGACATATACATAATAAAACTGATTCACATACATAATAGGACCGGCATAACCATAGAAAACTATGTATATGTATTTTTAGAGAAAAATTGAATTTTTGTAATATGTTTGGAGAAATGAGGTTTTTTGTAATAAGTGAAATTTAAGTTGTGGATTTATGTAAATTTTAAATATATATAGATATATAAGAAAACAGAGGACTTACCCAAATGCTATGTTTCCCTGGTGGGGTGATGTTTTACAGTCTGCGGACACTTGGTCTAAATTAATCTTATCCGTTACAAAATTTCCTGCAGCTCCGGTGCCATCTAGATATGTAATGTTAAATTCAAATAGCTATTCAATATACATTGCACTTTCTGAAAGCCAAATATATTGGAAGAAATAAGGATCATATATATACACACGCGCACACACATACCCCGAGTGGCTTCTGTAGAACAATTGTTACAGCCCGCACAGTTTACCCATATATGGTCGCTTCCCGTATCGACGTGAACATGATAGTCCTTGGGAGGTGTCCCAATTGAAAGCTTCGTGAAATACAGCCTGCATTCCCATATTGTATGACAAAAACAAATAATCACAAGAAGAAAATGCATACAAGATTCAAAGATTTTATTCTTTTCAATACAAACAAAGCATTTTGTTTCCCAACTAGAAGAAAGTAGTAACAGATATAAAATGATGCATTCCCCTATGAAGTGAAAAAACTAATGCTGACCCTTTGGGACTGCCATAGCCACCCAATTTGAAGTCTGCTGCAGCGAGCATTCTGCCATGACGATGATCGCCGTGGGCTTTGAGCTCCTTCAAAACAGCCCTTCCTCGCCCACCAAATTTGTGCTCCACATTGAACACCAAATTTCCCCCCACCACATGAACCGACAAAACCAACAAAAGAATAAACGCCCTTTTCTCCTTAGATCCATTATTTTCACCATTATATACAATGGCGAAGCCAGACTTTTGGTTAAGGGTGTTCATATTTTTCCTTGGGCAAAGAACTGTTTAAAAAAAAAGAAAATAAAGCACTGCTACACTTATCAAGGTTCGAACCCAGGTTGTTAATGCGAAAATGCACACTCTTGACCACTAGCCTATGCTTCTCTAGCTTGTCAAGGGTGTGCAACAACATGTATATAACCATAAATATTTATACTTAACCTATATACTCGAAAAGAAGTTTCACGAAGGGTGTTCATCTGACCACTCTTCGTCGACTGTGGCTCCGCCACTGATTATATACAAGTGCTAAAACTGCGTAGGTCTATTATTTTCTCTCTATATATAATATATATATCAAAAAAGTCTGTGTATGCTTCTGTATATAATGTATGAAGGAATCTTTAGAGCGAAGGGATTGATTGCTTTATTCTTGTTAGTATATTTTCTTATTCTTCTGTGTGTAGAGGTGCGGGTAAAAACAAAAGGGAGAATGGAAGGCAGGAGAGGGGAAAAACAAACGCGAGAGACTAAGAGAAATCAACAAGGAAATGACAAGTGGAGTGTTCAAATACCTTATAGTTCCCTAAATCTTTCTTGGAAATTTTCAAATGCCTTCTATACCTTATTACAATACCATGTCCTTCTCTCTCTACAAATACGTAGGAAATGGAGGAAAAGTATAATGGAGCGGAGCGAAATCCGAATATGTGTACGCATAGCTTGGGCTGCATGGGGAGTTGTTGTCATGTAGTATGCTTTTTCTTCTTTTAAAAAAAATATTAAATATAAAAAAATCAAGTCAATTCCACATGTACACTCACATGTGGTCATAGCAGGTTTGACATTGACTCCTATCTCGTTAATTAGCATGCAAAAAAATTGTTAGGTCATGAATATTATTTACAATATCTTGAATATAATTTTTACTTTATTTTAAAATATTTATTTGATCACAAATATTTTGAAATTATTTTCACAATATTTGAATCTTTGAAAAACACTTCAAGAGGTGTTTTCATTATTTTTGGATTCACTTTTTACACTTTTTAATTTACTTTTTTTAAATCTAAATTTATTTTCAAAAAACAACCCCATTTTTATAAAAGTATAAATTTTTTTAAAATTTATTTCCACTTTTTGTATTTTAGCCAAACTCATCGTCAAGCCCCTTAGGTACGCAACATCTTTTACTTAGGCACCTTAAGTGGACATAATTGGTTCTTTTTGGCACCTCAAGTAGGTATAAAATGTGTCATTTTGACACTTTTTGCTGAGTTGGCAAGGTGCGTGTGACACACGCATTGAAGGCGCGTTTGAGAGGCATTTTCATAATTTTTTTATCTTTCTTTTCTTTTATTCTCTTTTCTTCTTCACTCTTTCAATAATAACACCATCAACATCACTCTTCTTCACAATTTAAGAAAATTTTCATTTCAAACATTCTTTATTAAAATTTTGTTGAGATTTCACAATTGAAGAAAATATTCACAATCGAATTGTCAACAATTGGAGGAATTCGAGATAAAAATTTTGTTGAGATTGCCTTCATGGGTCATCTTGAGATGATGACGATGTTAATGATGCGCTTGAAAATTTTTGTTGAGATTGTCTATTATTTGCATGAGAAAATATGTTTGAAAAGATTAATGGTGTTATTATTTGCTTGAAAAAAAATATTATTAATGGTGTACAAAAATGGAGGGACAGCAGGGGTATTTTGGAGTAGATGAATTCTTACGTGGGGTAGAGAGGTTGTGGTGTTTGGAGAAGATGGGTTTGGTACCTTCCATGAATCGTCACAAAGAGGAGGAAATAAATTTTGTGTGTGTTTAGTGAAGGTCCATCAATGGCCTCCTTGTTGAAATTTGAAATTTCAAGAATTTAGAATTTTAGAAGGTGGGGGTGGGTTAGAGAAACAATATTAGGGGTGGGGTATGGGGATGGAAGGGGTGGCACTGTTGCATTTAGAAGATGATTTTGGAGAGGGTGGGGGGTAGAGGAAGAGGGGGAGGGGCGGCATTGTTGCAGAAATTTTGGAGAAGATGATGTTGGGTGGGGGGAGAGAAGGGGGAAGGGGTGATTATTGATTTAAAAATAAATAATTATTGATTCAAAAATTATTTTTTAGAAAAATGATACGTGTCGGCATATTATTTGTCACTTTCCAAATCATCAGGCGCGTGTAATACACACGCACAGTATAAATTTACTGATTCAGCAAAAGGTGTCAAAGTAGCAAACTTTATACCTACTTAAGGTGCCAAAAGGACCAGTGTCCACTTGAGGTACCTAAGTGAAAGATCGCGCGTACTTAAGGGGTCTGGCGATGTATTTTTTGTTAACTTCAAACTACCCTATTTCCCAAATACTATGTCAAAAGTTATATGAGGGCATTGTCCACACTTGACAAGTGGCTTTTGGAGTCCATTTTCATCCGCACCCTTTTTTTTTTTTTTTTTTTTGTAATTCATCCGCACCCTCTTCCTTTTTTTTTTTTTTTGGTAATTATCCGCACCCTCTTCCACTTTTGCATTTTTCTCACTATTGAGTTCTTTAGTTTTTATTAATATTTATTTTTTATCAACACTTTTTCTATTTTATCTCAACATTTCTTTATTTTCCTACATCATTTTAAACAAAAAAAATTCATTATGAAATTAAAAAAATAATTCCACTACTACAAATGAAAGTTTTTATTTTGCTTTATTTTTTCTGGAATGTAAGAATTGATTATTGTTAGTTGAAGGGTACAAATAAGTGTGTTCATAATTTGATTTATATCGAATTATCGTATCGAAAATTGAAATTTTTGATCTCACAGTTTTAATACGATTTAATACAATGACTAGTTTACCCTTATAAATATCTTAAAAAGATGTAACTCTTTAATAGTTTAATAGCTATGTAAAACTCTCTTTATTTAAAAATGAATAACTTTAAACTTAGAAGAATATAATTAATGTATTTTCAATTATCCAAAACACCACTTATTTTGAAACAAATGAAAGGCAAAAAACATTGCTATTTGAGAAGGTAGGAAACAACAGCTAAAAACTGCTATTTTATTTTTATCCTTTTTTTTCTTCATTAATAAAATATAATTAATTAATGAATTACGAAACTACTAATACAAAATTATTAATTCTTTCACTGTATTTTACTGTCTTACTCCCTCGTCTTTACTTGTCCACTATACGCAAAAATAGATGTTCAATAATAATTATTTTGTTTGGACGCACAATGAATAATTTATGTACTTATGCTTATTTTACCCTTAATATTAAATGTTATTCATAATGAATGCATTTTTTAAAATATTAAATTTACTATATTAAAAAGGTAATATTGTAAAACTAATCTATTATTTATTATTTTTTAAAATATATGTCATGTTAATAGTGGACAACTGTTGTTAAAATAATATTTAAATTTATGCAGTTAAATATCTTATTTAAGCAAATTAAAAATAAAATAATTTCACTAAAATTAGGCAAATTAAGATTATATTAAGAGAGAAAAGAAGGGGGGGGGGTATGGAAATTCGGTTATAGGTAAAATGAGGGAGAGGTGAGTAGTGGGTGAAGAGAGGAAGAAATTAAAAGAGATGGAATCTATAAGATACCCTTGTCAATTAATGGAGCCCTCATACAACTATGATGTGGTATATCTCATTCAAAATAAAAATTTTCTAGGAATAAGGCTAAGTCATTTCTTGTTTCTCCTTCTTTACAACGGTTTCACAAGTTTATCTATCCTGAATTAGATTTTTTAAGAAGAAGAATCAGAGTAGTAGAAAACCTCCCAATAATTCTTGTTTTCTTAAAAATTCCTATTACGATTATGTGAGGAGCGACTTAAGCACATTGATGATCTAAGACAATAATTAAATACGAGGCCTTGAACTCAAAAAAGAAATATTATATATAATTTTTTATTTGTAATCTATTTTTTAGCTTTTTGAGATCCAAAATCACTAATATTCTTTAAAATTAATTTCTTCTAGTAATAATGCTTTGCAATTGATAATATAATCAATTCACTTAATTTTTCTTGAGACATATTTTTCTTTTTTTTTTTACCTTAAATAATAAGATTTTATCATTCTGATTTAGCAAAAACTTATTTTTGTTGAGAAGACTATTATAAGTTTTTTTTTTATCATTATCCTATATGTAATATAAGCATTTCAAAATGATCAAATCTTTTAATTTGATTGAATATCTCAAATAAATAGAGAAGGAATAAAGGAAGAACAAAGAGAGAGAGAAAGGTAAAATCTAAGAAAAAATGGGGTTAAAAAGGAGATTAATTAGTATACATTATCAGAGGAAGGAGTATTTTACACCATCAGGACTCTTAAGAGTTATAATAAGTAAGATTCTTAATTATTTAATATTTAAATATAAATAAGAAAATAGTAGTATAGGGTAGTTTAGACATACTATGAGCCCGTTTGGATAGGATTAAAAAAATAGTTTTTTAGTTTAAGTGATTAAAAACTTAAAACAAGTACTTATAAATTAAGTCGATAAGTGTTTGGATAAAAGTGTTGAAACTTAAAAAAAGTTATTGATGTATTTGGTTAACAAGTGATGCTAAACATTTTTTTTGTTGTCAAAATGACTTAAATATTCTTAAGGTTGTTAACAACATAAGTACGGTGAATTATTTATAATTTTTGATTCTAATAATTCAAAAATATTTCTATTTAAATGCATTTTTAGCGTAAAGTGATTATCTGAGGTCAATTTATAAATATTATTTACTTTTCGATTTTTAAATGTTAAAAAATAAAAAACTTAGGACATTTTTTTTATATAAAAATAGTATTATATTGTTATATTACAAGCTCATAATAATTTGGCTATGTTAAAATGTAAACCTCCGATATAACGATGGATTTTCTGAAAACAAAGGAGAAAGATGAAGAGGAAATTGGAGGAAAGAGATGGAGAGAAACAACTTTGAGAAAAAGAAAGAAAAACTTATATTTAAGGGCTATAAGTTCAGGGTATTGTTGAAATTAGAGGAAAATATAAGGGTAACAATGTCAATGTTTTGGTCAAACCTAAAAGAATTTTTATCCGAAAAGTAAAAAGCTGGGAGTACTCAGCTTCTCACTTTTTGCCCTTTTTAATCAGGTTTTAGCTTTTTTAATCACTTTTTAATTTTACCAAATACCTAAAAATATTAAAAAAGGAGATTAAAAGATGGTTTGATCAGATTTTAATCCTATTCAAACGGGCTATATATTTCTTTTAAATAAATTTTTTGTGAGACCCATGGGCCTCTTTATTACATGGAAATCCAAAGGGTAACTTGCATAAATGTCTAAATCTTTAAGTGATATTACATAATATCCGACTATTTTTTAATTACATTTTAGCCCGTTTTTTAAAATGGTGATACATATGTTATATGGTGATACATATAAAAAAGTGATACATTTGAAATTAACAAGATATTTATTGAAGGAAATAATAGATTATCTTTTATTATTGTATTATTTTATCTAAGGAAAGATATCTTATTTTTCTCTTTTTTTAGATTTAATTTAGGTGTTTTAATTATGTTTTTCTTTTTTCGTCTTTAATTGTGAAAGATATGTTTTTTAAATAATATGTTTTAAAAACAAAACATAATATCATATAATTAAATCATATCTTGATTTGCTAATAAAAAAACTCAATCGTTATTTCAAATCACTGACTTAAGGATAAAAATATAGTAGTCAACTAATTTTTAATTATTAAATCTTTAATTTTAGTCTTCTTTTTGTTAGATTTAATTTTAATTATGTTTCAATTCTGCTTTTAGCCTCTTTTTTTCTTTTTTAAATATTATTACTTTTGTTTCCTACATTGACTACATCATTACCTTTCATTAATAACATATGAATCACCCAATAATTGAAATAAATAATTGTATCTACCATATGAATCACCATAATATCATATATATCACCCATTAATATCATATGAATCACTTAATAATTAAAATAAATAATTGTATCTACCATATAAATCACCATAATATCATATATATGAGTCACCCAATAATTGAAATAAATAATTGTATCTATCATATGAATCACCATAATATCATATATATCACCCATTAATATCATATGAATCACCCAATCATTGAAATAAATAATTGTATCTACCATATGAATCACCATAATATCATAGATATGAATCACCTAATAATCGAAATAAGAAATTGCATCTATCATATGAATCACCATAATACCATATATATCACCCATTAATATCATATGAATCACCCAATAATTGAAATAAATAATTGTATCTACCATATGAATCACCATAATACAGTATATATCATCCGTTAAAATCATATAAAATGTCTATCGTATGAATCACCATAATACCCACATAATGATATCATATTTATCATTCATATAAATCACCATTAAAAGAATAAACATGTATGAATAACTAAATAAATTTTTATATATATCAATAGATTTTTTTTAAAAAAAAAATGGTAAAGATTTTAGGAGAGGAAAAAAAAAGTTGAATACATTAATGGAGGAGAAAAAATCAGGAAGGAAGATGATTTAAGCATTAATGGAAGAGAAAAAAATCAAGAAGAAAGATGATTTAATTGTTGATAATTAGGGAGATAATTTAGGGAAGAAAATCTTGAATGAATTAATGGTGGAGTAAGAATAAGACGTGGAGTTTTCTAGATATGTATCAAAAGTAAAGTTAAAAAATGAGATTTTATGTAAATTTTAAAAAATATTAAATATAGAATTTGTGTAATTTATCCAAATCTAAATCTATACACGCAATGGAGCAAGACCAACTGGAAACCCGATCCAAAATAGAAAAGAACAAAAGCAGGAAAGCTAAATAAATAAGTTATATTCTTTTGTTGTTGGTTTAAATTAGGCTTAACAAATTGAATATTCTTTAACTTTTAAGATATATATATTTTTTTCATAATCTTAAATTATTTCCTCCATAAATAAATCATTATTCATTGATTCTTTAATATGTTTGTGCAGATGAAGAAAGATTTGTGTAAAACGTGTGAACGAGACTTCATGCTGATTAAAAGTGAATTTAAGGTATGCTTTGACTGTTCTAAATTTTATTTTTTATTCATGTTATTAATATTTTTTATTAAGGCGTAATTCAAGTTAATACTCTTTTTTCAGAATCATACTTACATAAAAAAATTATTAAAAAAATAAAGTATAAATTATGATTTCTCATGATAACAAACAAATCACAGTGTCAAACAAGTATCAAATCAAGACATTAGTTGGCTAGAAGATAAAATAAAATGAGGGTTAGAGATTTCACGAGTTAGCAAATCAAATTTATAACCTATTTCATTCTTTCATCGAGTTCTTAGAGATGGACGCTAGGAATAATTTCATTGAAGGATAAGTTTTTCTCTATCAAGAAATTAGCCTTAAGTGACTTTAAATGAATCTGATTCATAATAGTGAAATTTTTTAAGGCGGGTTAAGTATATTGTTCAATATAAATAATAGTAATTTATTTTTAAATACACTTATTATTATCATCATACATACATGCAAAACACATACACTTGACTAGTATATTGTAAAATAGCAAATGTCCCATCTAAATCGAGACATTCATCAGCTTACTATTAAAACTACTACAACACATTACACATTCCATATATAAAACCTAAAGAAGTAGAGCTTTATTTGAGAGAGAAGAAGAAAACTGCATTTTAATGAATGAGAAAAGTTGTTACAATGAGGATCCTAGGCTAGATATTTATAGACTCAATGAGCATCACATGAGCTTCTAGTATTTTTGTAAACTACCTTTAACAACTTGAGAAAATACCCTACTAATTAACTTATTCGACTAACTACTTTAACTAGAGAAAAAAGGAATAGTAAATCAATGAAATAGGAAAAACTGCATCAACGCAGCAGTGAGGCAACAGTAAAGCTGATACATTTTAACACTCCCCCTCAAGCTAAAGGGTGAAATATGTTAAGCACACCAAACTTGCTTGATATGTGTAAGTGTTGATCTTGACTCAAGCTCTTGGTGAGAATGTCTGCAACTTGATGGTTTGTTGGAACATACATAGTTTACACTACCCCCTCTTTGATTTTGTCTCTAAAGAAGTGAAAATCCATCTCAATATATTTTGTCCTTTCATGAAAAATAGGATTGGTTATTAGTTTAACAATAAACTTACTATCACTGAAGACTGTAATAGTTTTATTGATAGGCATCTTCAATTTTGCAATTAAACCTTCCAACCATATGATTTCTGCTAAAGCTGAAGTCATGCTTCTATATTCCGGCCTCAGCTAAACTTATAAATATTGTGTGTTGCTATTTAGACTTCTAGGATATCAAGGAATTACCAAAATGCCCCATATATACTGTAAAAGACCTTCTTGTATTTGGGAATATTGTCTAATCTGAATTAGACTAGCATACAAGTTCTGCAGTAGGTTGAGCCTTGAGCCAAACACCCTGTCCTATAGTACCTTTTAAGTACCTTACCACTCTATTATCAGCTTTCAAATAATATTTTTAGGTTGTTGCATTAACTAACTTAAAGTCTGCACAACATAACTAGTATCTGGTCTGGTTATGGTTGCATACATTAGCTTCCTAATCAGTCTTTGATAAGAGGTAATATCTTTGAGAACAACATCAATTGTAATACCTGCTGCTTTATCTACCTCAACTAAGGTCACTCTGGCATTAGTCTATAGTAGAGTAGGACCTGGTTTGTCACCAACAAGTCCTGTGTCAGAAATAAGCTCCAAAATATACTTTCTCTGGTTTAATGTGACTTCATTTGTGGACCTCAACACTTCAATGCCCAAAAATATTTAAGCTCACCTAGGTCATTGAGTTTGAATTGCTGATGTAGTATTCTTTTACTTCATTTATTATATCAACATTGTCACCAGTAATGAGAAGATCATCCACATATACTAATACCACAACCATTACTCCTCTTTTCTTTAAAGTAAAAAAAAGAATAGTCATAGGTGCTTTGAGTAAAGCCTGAATGAAATAGGGCTGCAGTAAGTTTAATGTTCCACTGTTTTGAGGCTTGTTTAAGTCCATACAGTAACTTACTAATCTACAGGCCTTGTGTTTTGTTTCTTTCTTGAAATAATCTGGCATCTCCATGTAGACTTCTTTATCCAGATCACCTTGTACTAATACATTATAGACATCAATTTGATACATACCGCCCTTTTGAAACTACAAAAGCAATCACACATCTAACAGTAACTATTTTGGCAAGGGAATAAGTATCGTGGTAATCCAACCCTTCTTGTTAAGTATACACCTTGGCTACTAATTTTTCCTTAAACCTCTTCACTTCTATACTAACTTTTTATTTAATCTTGTACACCCATTTTGATCCTATGATATTCTTGTCTTGAGACATATAAACCACCTCCTAAATATGATTATCTTCAAGTACTTTGATCTCTAATTTAATAGCTTTAATCCACTTTTTATCCTTAATAGCTTAACTAAGATTGAGGTTCAACCAATGTTGAAAAGTTAGATACATAACACTGATAACTTGGAGTAGTGCTAGCATAAGACAAGTAATTTTTTAAGGAATATTTGATCCATTTTTCCTTTCCTGGTGAGGTATCATCCATCAGCCAAGCAGGCTATTTAGGTACTCTAGATGATCTTCTTGGGGAAACAACTACATATGATGAAGATATTGCATCTATATCTGATAAGCTAGGAAAGGATTTAAACTGGCATATTAACTGTATTATGTGAATATGGTAATATAATACCTTGTAATATTCTTAACTTAGTTCAGCTTTTAGTTACTTGTATAAAGGTGTTAAGGCTTGAAATTTTCACTAAGTGTTGGGAACTTAGTCATTTTAGGGCCTATAAACTTTGAGGATTTTTAATTTGGTCTTCCCGAACCTGAGACGTTGGTTTTTCAGTTTAGTCATGTTCAGGGATGTAAAAAGTATGTCTTGGAGAAGTTTTGGATTTTTCGAACAAGTTTTGGGGCATGCTTGGATCACGAAACCAGTGGGTTACCACGATAAGCCCGCGATACGACATTAGTCTCGATGTCATGTTGGCCGCATCGCGGTAAGGGAATTCAATGACTGCGTTGCTGTGACGTTGTTGTGTTTATTTTTTGATTTAAATAATTGAGGGGCAGTTGGGTATTTTCCCTTCAACCCAAATCGCCCATAACACGAATTGGGATATAGTTAGGGCATTATTGGCCCTTCTCCTCTAATTCACTCTCAAGAAAAACTCTCCCCTTTTCCCAAGAAAAAAAATTCAACTCCTTTTTCCCCAAGTAATCTAGAATTCAAGCTCCCCAAGTTCAAGAACTTTCAAGAAAGCATCAAGATTAGGGTTTCATCCCTAAGTCAAAAAACTTAAGGTACGTGGGGCTATCCTAAAACTTCACAGACATAAAATATATTTTTCAAACAAGCTTTTAATGTATATAGTTTCCTACATTAGTTGTATTTTGAAATGGTTGAAGAACATATATTGTAAATCCGTTTTATGATGAAATCTTAAATAAACTATAATGCTGCTTCTCGAAAATTGGTTGTTTTCATGTATACATGTGTAATTGATTTGAAATGTTGTATGAGAGCAAGATTTGTGCTAATTTCCTCTCTTGTTATGAAATCCATTATTTTGATAATGCATGGATTGTTGACATGGATGGTTAAAAGTTGAGTTTTAAGTGTTTGTCCAACGTTTATGAATTTGTAATAGCCTTATGAAAGAATTGAGAGGTTTTTTTCCTCATTTTATCAATGCTCATATTTCCCATTAAAGGACTTGTATTTGATTGATGAAATAGATGACCACACTTTGCCAAAGTATTAAAAAAAGAGTATTTTCATGAGTTTTGAATCAAGGACTCTCTTATGTGATGTTTGAATATTTTTGGTGGTCAAATAACTTGTTTTGATTGAAAATACTAATATATAATGTGATATGTCGTATATATATGACTTACAAGTCTTGATATGGCGATACCAAAATAGATAATGCCATGATAGACTCAGAACGAAACAGAATACAGATTTTTCTTAGACTTCAAATCATGATTTGGTAAGATACATGTTTTAAAAGGTTAGAAACGTTCTCTAAGAGAGTTAGGTGGTTACTCGAATAAGGCACAAGTTCAGATAACTTATTGCCCAAAATTGTGTTTTTCCTAACAGGTTTTTATTATATCCCAAGATAGGGATTATACGTTGGCCTTTTTCCCTTTGCCGTATCAGATTTAGATACTCCAACACTTGTGGCAAACTTGGGTTGGGGGTTTGGCTGCTGAGTCAAGGGTGGATTCCATATAGCCCGTGGGATTGTAGATATGTAGGGTGTACCACCTAGCTCATAAGTAAAACAAAGGAGTTGAGCAGCGATTTATAGAAATGTTTTGAAAATCCTTAAACTATGCCCATGTATTTTCATTTATCTTAGGTTAAATATTTTATGAAATGATCTCACCTATGTTGTATAAAAACGTGTTATTTTGGTTTGTTCTACATACCAGTACCTTTGTGTATTGAACCTCTATATTTTAGGTTCTGAGGCCAAGTCCCGTGGTCCTGTTAAATAGTAGATCATTATCAGAGTTCAAAGTTGGTGAGCCTCCTTTATTTTGAAAGACATCTTTTCACATGTGTTGGATTCTTATGATTTTAGTTTATGGGCTGACTAGGGGCCTTGTCCCAGTTCAGACAGATTATTGTTTCAGTTCAGTAGAGATTTCATAGACTGTTTTAGATTGGATCTGGGTTTTCTTTTCTTTGATACGATGTTATGAAGTTGTATATTTATTTATGAGACTACTGTATTTTCAGTTTATCTTCCGCATTGTTATGGTATATTAGTTATTCTTATGATCACATGCTAAAGGGTCTCTCAGCCTTCATGATTTGAGATGCCCATCGGGCCTGGCGCCTGGTTTGGGTCATGACAGGTACATCTTTATCTGATGGTTTAGGAACTTAGTGATGAGAATCTGATGCCTCAAGAGAATCTGTATAGGAATCTGCATGTCAGTGGTACCTGTACTTAGCTTAAGAAAATCTGTATGTGATTCTTAAGTTGAATTGTCTACAAAAGAAAATAGATTCTCTTAAAACACAATATCCCTAGTAACAAACAACTTGTTAGTGAGCAAATCCATCAACAAATATCCTTTTTGAGTAGAAGAATAGCCCATCAATACTGTAGATTTTGCCCTTTCTGAAAACTTATCAGGTATTAGTAATACTAAAGCATAGCATTTACAACCAACAACTCTTAAACATGCCATGGATGGAACCCTGGAAAATAATATTTCATAAGGACTTTTACCTCTAATAGATGAAGAAGGTAGTTTATTAATAAAATAGGCTGCAGATTTGACATTTAATCCACAAAATCTAAGGAGAGGGGTAACTAAGCCTCCTATGCCATAGGTTACAGTCTTGTATATCCACTTCTGCAATTAGCTTTTGGTGAGTGTTATCTCTATGTATCCCATCCAATCCACAATATTCCTGAGGATGTATAATCATCTTTTATCCTTACCAATATTCTTCACCCTATCACTGTGAAGTTCCTCAACAAAATTCAAGGTAGAATGAAACAAAGCATGGGATCATTTTAGTCATCTTGTATACTAACAACAAGTTGAGCTTAAAGTCAGGTACAAATAACATATCCCTTTTAACTTCAACTTTAAGAACCTGTGTGATACGGGAATTCCTAGCTCGAGATCTTTCACACGAAGTCAAGCGCGTGAGTTGCAACGACTCCAAGCCTTGGTCACATTCTTGGCTATGTGTGAGTCCCCTGTTAGCCCATCTAAGGGTCTATACTTATTAAAGTTTGAAGAGGCCCAAAAAAACATCCCAAACCCACCTACTTAATGTCAAGGGTATTTTGGTCTTTTGTCTCTCCTACAATCGTACGTTATTATCATTACGGATATGAAAAGGTGAATCATTCCAGTCAACAACATAACGTACATCAATATTTTTTCGAGTTTCGTCAATGTTTAGTTCATCAACAATTGATGAAATCAACCTCAAATAATTTACTGATTTAGCAACAATAATCCCTTCACTTTTATAATCCACATATTCTGTTTGAGATCTCCATTTACCCGAGTACCTTAAAAGAATAGCAATATTCATCTTCAATAATTGGAAATAATTTGCTTTCTTCAGTAAATAGCAAAAAATAGAGATGAAATTTGATTTTTGATTTATGCTTTTGCTTTAGATTTGCTTTTTTAGGTATTTGTGATTTTTAAAATTTGAAATTCCGTTCATGAAATATGATTTATGGGATGCAGTAATCCATGTATTAAATTAGTTGCGCCATTTACATCAATGAATACTGAATATCCGTTACTCTCTGTTTTCTAGGACTCTAACAGATTACAATATACATAACTTGTTATGTATATGCCTTTTAAAGAATGTATATTAAACAGGAGAGAGACTAAACTAATTAAAAAAAATGGGATGGGATGTAATTACTTCTAAAATGTTGGGATTTACGAAATTTATACTATTTTTATCCCACCTAATGGTGAAATAACTAATCTCGAAATAGCTAATTCTGAAATAACTTAATTCTCAACCAAACGACCCCTTAAAGGGAAAAAAAAAACAAAAGAAGTACCTAAATGTAGTTTGATTAGCGACACAACAAATTGTAGTGACATTTTTTGTTACCAATCTCTCTTCTTATATTTTTTACTGTTACATTTTATTTCATATTTTCTTTTATTCGTATTTCGTAAGGAAGAAAAATCTGGAAATTTTCTTTTACAAAGGAACGAGAATAATTTTAATAAAAATATTAAGCATTTTATATCATCTAAGAATTAACTTTTGTTATCATATATGTAAGACAATATTTTTAAAAAATCGCAACTGAATATATATTTTTAAAAGTTACTATGTCTTCTATTTCACACGATCAAGTTCACTAGTTATAAATCCCTACAATTTGGAATGTATTACAGAAAATTTTGATATTTTCATAATCACTGAAAATCTCAATTTTGGGTCTGTCGAGATATATAACTAAATCCTGATACATTCAATGAAGATACACTTTTTTCTCTATATAGATACATAATTAGCTCCCCAATTTTTATTTTTTTTGGGTATGTCGAGATACATAACACATCCAATAAAGACACATTATTTTACAACAACAAAAACAACAAACCCAGTGTATTCCCACATAGTGAGGTCTGGGGAGGGTAAGATGTACATAGTCCATACCTGTACCTCTAAAGAAGTAGAAAGGCTGTTTCCGATAGACCCCCGGCTCGAGACATGGAATACTAAACAAATTCATAGTAAAGCATGGAACAAGATGGCATAACATAAATACGACACCCACAAGTAATAGTAAACAGATTCGTAATAAAGCATGAAACAAGGTATCATAACAAGAATAATACCCCCACCAAGTAATTACCTACACTAGCGACCCAAACTGACCCTAGCCTTCTACCCTAATTTGCGTCCTCTAGATCTTCCTATCTAGGGTCATGTCCTCAGTGTACTGTAACTGCTCCATATCCCGCCTAATCATCTCTCCCCAGTACTTCTTCGGCCTACCCCTACCCCGCCTAAAACCATCTAAAGCTAGCCTCTCACACCTATGAACCGAGGCATCCATGCCCCTCCTCATCACGTGTCCAAACCATCTCAATTGGACTTTCCACATCTTATTCTCCACTGGAGTCACACCAACCTTCTCCCTGATAGTCTCATTCCGAACTCTATCCCCCTAGTCAGCCCACACATCCAATGCAACATCCGCATTTCTGCCACCTTCATTTTTTGAATGTGGGAGTTCTTAACTGGCCAACACTCTACTCCATACAACATGGCCGGACGGACTGCTACCCTGTAGAATTTTCCTTTAAGCTTGGGTGGCACCTTCTTATCACACAACACCCCCGAAGAGAGCTTTCACTTCATCCATCCCGCCCCAATACGGTGTGAGACATCCTCGTCAATCTCACCCTTACCCTGAATCACGGACCCGAGATACTTGAAACTATCCCTCTTTCATACCACCTGTGATTCCAACTTCACTACCATCTCATTCTCCAGCCTCACGTCATTAAACTTGCATTCCAAATACTCTGTCTTGCTCCTACTCAACCTGAACCCTTTAGACTCAAGAGTTTGTCTCCACACCTCTAATTTATCATTCACACCCCCTGGGTCTCATCAATTAAAACTACATCATCTGTAAAAAGCATACACCAAGGCACCTCTCCTTGAATACGCTGCGTCAACACATCCATCACCAAAGCAAACAAAAAGGAACTAAGAGTAGATCCCTGATGCAATCCTGTCAAGACAGTGAAATGCTCTGAGTCTCCTCCCGCCGTCCTCACCTGAGTTTTAGCTCCATGATACATGTTCTTAATTACTCTGATATATGCCACTGGGACTCCACTCACCTCCAAGCATCTCCAAAGAATCTCCCTGGGGACTTTATCGTATGCCTTCTCCAAGTCGATAAACACTATGTGCAGGTCCGTCTTCTTTTCCCTATACTGTTCCACCAGCCTCCATACCAGGTGAATTGCCTCCGTCGTCAAGCGGCCAAGCATAAATCCAAACTGGTTCTCCGAAATAGACACTATCTGTCTCAGCCTTACCTCGACCACTCTCTCCTAAATCTTCATAGAGTGACTCAATAGCTTAATACCCCTATAGTTATTACAACTCTGAATGTCACCCTTGTTCTTGTAAAGAGGGATCATAGTACTCTACCTCCAAGCCTCGGGCATTTTTGCTGTCTTGAAAATTCCGTTAAACAATCCAGTCAACTACCTTAAACCAGCCTCGCCAGAAAATTTCCAAAAGTCCACAGGTATCTCATCAGGCCCCGTCGCCCTACCCCTTCGCATCCTGCGAACAGCCTCTCTAATCTCCTCCACCTTAAAATGTCTACAATAACTAAAATCCTGAACTTCTCTGAGTGCTCCAGCTCCCCTAACATAATAGCCCTATCTCCTTCGTCATTCAAGAGCCTATGAAAATACGACTGCCATCTATTCTTAATTTGGTCATCCTCCACCAACACTGTACCGTCCTCTCCCTTAATGCACTTTACTTGATCGAGGTCATGATCCTTCCTCTTCCTAGCCTTAGCGAGTCTAAATAAATTTTTTTCCCCTCCTTTCTCCTGTAACCCCACATATAAGCTCTCAAATGTTGTTGTCTTAGCCGCCGTAACTGCTAACTTAGCCTTCTTCCTAGCTAACTTGTACTCTTTCCCATTTACCCGCTTCTTTTCTTCGTCCTTACTCTCAACCAACTTAGCATACGCCCCTTTCTTGGTCTCCACTTTCTTCTTAATCTCTTCATTCCACCATCAATCCCCCGGATGATGCCCGGCCCGGCCCCTAGAAACACCCAACACCTTACTAGCATTCTCCCTGATGCACCTAGCCACCCTATCCCACATACTATCCATGTCCCCCCTACACTCCCACACCCCCATTCTCACTAACTTCTCCCCTATCTCCCACGCATTCACTGGCGTCAAGACGCCCCACTAATTCTAGGTCTACACTCCTCACCCCTTCTCTTCCTATCCTTCTTTATACCCAAATCCTAAAGACACATTACTTTCTTTGTAAAAATACATAATTAGCTTGCGGTATTTTTTTTTATTTGGGTCTGTCGAGATACATAATACATCCAACGAAAATATATTTTTTTTCCGTGTAAAAATACATAATTATCTCCCAATATATATTTTTTTATTTTGGGTCTGTCGAGGTACATAATTAGTTCTCCGATATATCCAATGAAGATACATTATGAGTTGAGATTTTCGTATTACTTTATAAGGATAGGAATTTGTGTAAATATGTATATTTATGTTATTTTTCCCTTATATAATCGGAAGTTGGAAAGCAAAATTGTATTTATTTCTAAATAGCCCTACAAATTGGTATCAAAGCCCTATGTTGTTTAAAGTTACGGAAGTAGTATATAATTGGATTTATTTGATTAATTTATTAATTATGAAACAATTAGATTTAGATATTCACCAAAACAATATTTATAATATTTGTTTAGATGGATAACGTACAAAAACCACAAAAATATAAAGGATTAAAACAAATAATAAATGAAAAACGTAAAGAATAAAAAATAAGGATAGAAAGACTACAGTGTAACATAATTGTCGGAGTTAGTAAAAACTCAATAAATGCAAAAAAAGAAGAAGTATCAAATTTAGAATCAACAATAGATAGTCTAGAATATATATATCAACATAACTTATACACATTTAAATAAAATGAACGAAGAAAAATTTATAATAGATGAAAAAACATATGAAAATCACGAAGGATTAAAAATAAAAATAGTATTCTCTAATTTAGGAAGGAGATATAAGAAAATAGGTAAACATTTATATTTAATGTTAGAAAAAAAATAATTAAAATTAGAAGATAAGTTAGCAGTCATGGTAAGAATAGAAAGAGAAAACGAAGAGATAGATAGAAAAAAAGAAATAGATAAAATAAAACAACAAACTACGGAAGAAATACGAAAAATAGAAGAAACTAAAACTAGTAGGATTGCTAAATTAGAAAAAGAACTACAAATGCTAAAAGATTTGTTTGAAAAAAGACGGAAAGAAAAAGAAGAAAAAGATAAGGAACAAAAATTATTAATTGAGATAAATCAATTTAAAGAAAAATTAGAAAGAGAAAATAAAGAATTAGAAACTAGTGAATTAAAAATAAATACAATAGATGCTCAAGAAATAGATAATTATGACTCGGAAGGTAGTGAAACATATACAGAAATTTTAGAAAATATAAAAAAACTAGAAATTAATGAAAAACAAGAAGTAATTAATAAAGAAAATCTAGAACTAATAAATACAAAAGTAAATACTCTAGATAAAAATATAATACCTACTACATCAGATATAAGAAAACTAACCTATAATTACAAAAGAAAGTTTAAAAGATATAATCCAAAGGATGAATATAATAAATGGACACCAAGACAAATAACTAATTATAACTTTTTAGATTTAGACTGTGTAATAGACACAAATAAAATAATACAACTATGGGTAGGATACATGTCAAAACAATTATTAGATAATAAAATAGATACAACAAACACACCAGAATATATAGAAAAAACATTAATAGAAACAGTAAAATTATAGTTTTTAAACCTAGCCGAAGCAAGTAAAAAAGTATTAAGATTTGATACAAAAACAGAAGGAACATCAACACCTACAAAAATATTACCAACAGAAATATTAAAAATAAAGAAAAAGAAACGAATAGGAATTTAATATTAAAATTAGCAATATGTAATATGTGCTATATAGATGAATATACATGCGCATTTAAAGAATATTACTATAAAGGAACATATAATAGAGAAGAAAATAAATAAATAAGAAAATTATATTTTAGTAAATTACCTGAACCATTTAGTTCAAAAATAATAAAGAATTGGGATGAAGAAAAAATAGTAGATACTCGAGGAGCAAGAATAAAATTTTTAAAACAATGGTAGAGAAATCTATGTGAAAAATATAGAGAAGAAATAAAAATGAAAAAAACATTAATAAGAAATTTAGCATGTTGCAAAGATAAAATAGCACATCAATTTGGATTTGAAGAAAGATATTATAAGAAAAGAAAAAGACATAAGAAATATAAGAAATACAAAAAATCAAAATATAAATATAAGAAACCAAGAAAAAGATATTATGTAAAAAATAATAAACATAAAAGACCTTATAGAAAAAAGAAATCTATAAAAGAATGTAGTTGTTATAATTGCGGAAAACTAGGACATTTAGCTAGAGATTGTAAATTACCAAAAAACTCAAAAAATAAACAAATATCAGAAATAAAAATAGAAAATACAGAATATATGCAAATAGATTATATAGATTATGAATTAGAAAGTAAAGATAGTATATATGAAATTTTGGAGGATGAAACAGATAATAAAATAGATAGTGAATTAGATGAATCAAATGACTGAATAAGATATAAAAATGAACCAAATAACTGAAGAAGATATAAAAATAATAACAAAGGAAGAATATTTAAATGAAGAAGGAACAGATCAAAAAATAATACTTGATAGTAATATATTTGACGAAATAAAAGAAAAAGAGTTAGACTTAAGTATAGAAAAAATATTTAAAATACCAACAATAAAAAATATATTTAGTAGAAAAAAAGGAAGAATACTACATAGTAAGTCAAAAGGAACACACAATAGATTGTAGATATGCAAAAGAAATAGCTAGCATACCACTAGTAACAAAAAGAATAATTAATAAAGAAATAAACGATATAAAAAGTAAAGACCCAATAAAATATGTACACCTTGGAGTAACAGAGATATTAATAAAAGCATGTTTCAGAGAAGGAATAGATACACCAATAGAATTATAATTAGCAGATGATAGAATTATAAAACCTATAGACAAAAGTATAATAACCGCTATAAAAGGAAATTTAATATACCAAAAATTTAAATTTATAATAAGTGCGAATTATTCAGTAGCAATAATAGATAAAAATATAGATAAATCATTAGTATTATATTGAAAAATATCAGGAATAGAACTAACCCCAGAAGTAAAATATTTATAGCAAGATGTAAAGATCTATATGTACTAACAACAAAACATAAAATAACAGGAAAAAATAAAATTAATAAAATACAAATAGAAAGTTCTTTTGAACAATTCGTAAAAACAATTGATAATAATGATAGTTACAAAAATATAGATATATAAGAAGATTTAGAAATAATAAATGATAGGATAAGTACATAAAAAAGAATAGCTCACGAAAAATCAGAATCATCAAGTTCATCAAAAAGAACAAGTTATGAAACAACTTCAATAGATAATTTAAATCAATATTATATAACGGGAACAATAAATTAAAAAGGATATTTAATACTCCGAAACACTGGACAAGAAAAAAATTATATAGCAAAATATCTAGTAAAAAATGAAGAAATAAAATCTAATAGTAATATATGCCCAGATATACAAGGATCCTAATAGACATTAAGGATACGACAGAAAAATAATAATAATAATAGGAATTAGAAAAATAAAAATAGAATTTGAAATAAAGGAAGAAATGCAAAAAGAAGATATAATATTAGGAATAAAATGGTTAGAACAAGTAAAATCATACAATATAGAACATACACAATTATCTATAATGTATAATAAAGATAGATTATTCATAAAAAGAACTTTAACATTATATGAAAATATATGTGCTTGTAAAAATAATAGTAGAAGGATATTATAATAGATATTATACAACTATGATAGATACAGGAGCAGAAGCAAACTTATGTAGATACAACGGTTTACTAGAAAGTAAATGGGATAAATTAAAAACATCAATAGTAGTCAAAGGATTTAATAATGAAGGAAACTTAATTACATATAAAGCTAAAAATATAAAAATACAGATATGGGATAAAATAATAATAATAGAAGAAATCTATAATTATGAACTAACATCAAAAGATATGCTTTTAGGAATTTCATTTTTAGATAAATTATACCCACATATAATAACTAAAACAGATTGGTGGCTTACAACACCATGTAAACAAAAAGTAAGAGCAAAAAGAGTTATTAATAAAATAAGAAATAAAACTGATTGGATAGAAGGAAGTGAAAAAATTACACAAAAGCTAGAAAATATAAAAAATACTGAAGACACAATAGAACTAGTCATATTTTTGATAAACAAAAAGGAAATAACTATATTTTCAGTAAATAAGATAGAAATAATTAAGAACAAATTAGAAAGATTATATAGTGAAGATCCATTAAAAGGATAGAAAAAACATAGAACTACTATAAAAATTGAATTAATAGATAAAAATAGCATAATAGCTCAAAAACCATTAACATATAATTTTGACGATTTAAAAGAATTTAAAATGCATATAGATGAATTACTAGGCAAACAATATATACAAAAAAGTAATATTAAACATAATAGTCCAGCATTTATAGTAAATAAATATAATGAACAAAAAAGAGGTAAAAGTAAAATGATTATTGATTATAGAAATTTAAATGCAAAAACTATGACATATAATTATCCAATACCAAATAAGATTTTAAAAATAAGACAAATACAAGGAAATAAATATTTTAGTAAATTTGACTGCAAATCAGGATTTTATCACTTAAAGTTAAAATAAGAATCTAAGGAATTAACAACATTTACAGTATCACAAGGATTTTATGAATGAAACGTAGTACCATTTGGATATAAAAATGCACCAGGTAGATATCAACACTTTATGGATAGTTATTTTAAATAGTTACCTAATTGTATAGTATACATAGATGATATATTATTATATACAAAAACCAAAGATGAACATTTAAAATTATTAGAACAATTTACAGATATAATAGAAAAATCAGGAATAAGTTTAAGTGAAAAGAAAACCGAAATTATGAAAAATCAGAAAGAATTTTTAGGAATTCAAATAGATAAAAGTGGAGTAAAATGCAACAACATATAGTACAAAAAATAATAAATTTACATATATAGTAGAAGAAGATGCAAGTGACTATAGTTATGGAGAAGTACTTAAATACAAATACGGAAATGAAAAAAGAGAACATCATTGTAGATATTATTCAAGAACATTTAATGAAACAAAAATAAAATGGAAAATAAATAGAAAAGAATTATGTTCATTAGCATTTGAACCATATATTATATATAACAAATTTATTGTAAAACAGATAACACACAGGTACGATGGTGGATAACGAGAAAAATACAGAACTCAGTTACGACAAAGGAAATTCGTAGACTAGTCGTATATATACTAAATTTTACATTTACGATTGAAGTGATCAATAATAACAAAAATGTTATTGCAGATTACTTATCAAGACAAAGCTTCTCAAACTGATTTATCAATGGAAGAGGCAGATGCTAAAGATACCCAGACCGATTTATTACTTCAAATGTTTGAGCAAATGAAGTTATTACAAGAAAGAGTTATTACACTAACTACTGAAGTTACAAACGTAAAACTGCAGGTTGGTCACTATAAAAACATGATACTGTGCAGGAATAACAAATTAAAATAACTAGACCTAGAAGGTGATGATGAGAAACATCTAAAAACTCAAATTACTAATGAAATTACAGTTACAGCTGCAGGCGCAGGAGATATATGTAAAGGGAAAAATATTGTCACTCAAAATAAACCTAAAATACCAAAGAAAAAGAATAACAACCTCAACCAGATATTTTCAAAACCATATACACCAAATATACAAAGATTAGAATCATTTGCACCTCCCCAAATACATACATATTCTGCATCACTTAACCAAGAAAAAAAGACATACAACTATGTTGCTCGAAAATACATTGAAAATATATACACCTTACAAACCATGTTAAATACCAAACCTATTCAAAGTGAAGAGCTAGCCGCACAACAAAAAGGATATATTACCCAGAAATGCCAGAATTACAATAAACTTATTGCTTTTCCAGGTACAAGTTCGAATTTAATCAAATCATGTTACTATTATGGATTATTATCTACAGTTTACACAACTACTGGAGAAGAGTTAGAACGAATTCCAAATATTCACAATGGATTTATTATGTACAAGAGAATTACTAACGGAAAATTATTTTATGTTCAATTTTATTCTGCCCCAGCTGAAATATTATTTGATGAAGTTAAACAGACTATTACAATAATCAAGATAGGTATAACAAGAGATTGTATTATTCCAGAAGAGATATGTGAACAAGACGAGATACCAAAGACACAGATACCAGGATTTTACCGCAACAAAAGAGTTATTGGACTTAGTAATATATTATCAGAATTACTTAATAATTATTCAAATCAGAAACCCATTTGGATATATAGCTCGAGGAATCAAACATTGGTTTATTCAACTTGAAAAGAAGTTAGAGACCAAGACATGGAAGAACTTAGGAAATGGGGATTAACACTCCTCGGACCAGAAGAACAACCATTGACGAGATCTATCAAAAAAGGAATTATCTCAGGAGAAGCTATGGAACAATTTTGTGAAAAAGTTGGCCAAAAATACAATGATCACATATGCAGCAGAAGTGGAAGACACAACTTTATTCCAGATGTGATGCTACACTGACAAGAAGATAGAAAGTAGTAGATACGACAAGAAAGAGATAAGGAAAAAGATAGCTACGGAGCAAAATAATGGAGATAAAAGACAAGCTATTAAATTGTGAAAGCAACATGTAACAAACTTTCGCAAGTTTCTTTACGTAAAATCTATTGTATAGGTTTATGATACAAAGTTTGTAAAGACTTTAAGATAGCTAGATTAATAGGTTTTTTGAATTTTTAGCCAAAAATCTTTATGAGTTTTGTTTTATAGTTAGCTAAGTCTTTACGTAAAGACTTTCTGTAGAGAACAGTTAGGAAAATAATTAGGTTAGATGAAGACTTTGTAAAAAAGTTAGGATACGTGTAAAACTTTTGTAAAGTATTCTCATAATAAATGAAAGGCATCGAAGGCAGAAGGAAGGCAAGCCTTCATGCGTTGAAGCAAACACTCTTCTTTCACAGCAAACTTTTAAATATTAAAAGATAGGTATATTTCAATGGAAAAATCTATGAAGGAAGAAAGCTTAGAATTATCAGACCTACCAGAACAGGTATATTCATTTACTATTATGAATAGCTAAATTCATAAATTTCTAACAATCATGATATGATAAAATAAGTTCATGTTAGTTGCTTTATAGTAGAATTATTCGAAAAATAGCATGTTAAGAAGTTTATTAGCAAAGTGGAAAAGGAGAAAAATCCCTAAGACCTATGTCATCCTAAAGGTGAAACCGGTGAGGCAAGAAAGCCGTGATAGGGGAGTAGCCATAGTAGAGGCGCTGTTTACAAAAAAAGTATCCAGATTACCATGCTAATAGTGATCGAGCAACATGTCATTTAAGAATAATCTAGTATATAGTAATCTAAAATGATCATATTTTGTTATGTGTATGATTGAAGGGAATATTTTGAAAAAGCATCATATGAAAAATGAATACTTATTTATCTGACGAAATGGTAGATAAATTTAAAATACTTGTTTTATATGTTCTTAAGGATATAGAAATTACAGATATAAGAAAAATCATATTAGAAAAAATATTTGATAAATATTTTATGACTAGAGTAAATTATATACCACACTTACCTAACTATTCTTACAAATGCTTATATACCAAACCTACATATCAACCATGATAAATTATGTATATTTAGAATTATGAAAAATGAATATGAAAAATATACAATCAACAGAAAAACAAATGAAAACAAATTTAGATGAATATATGAAGACTAAAGATATAAAATATTTACAATTTCTCAGTGAAAATATAGAAGAATTAATGAGATTAAAACAAAAACTAAAAAATATTATAATAAAGTATTTAACCAATTTTAAATGACAGATAATCTTAAAATATTAATCTTATATATACTTAGAGATATAGAAATTATAGAAATTAAGAGAATAATATTAGAAAAAATATTAGACTATGAAATTGTAATTATAAATTGGATAGAACAACTATACCGAGATAATTACCCAGATGGATATTATTCAGACTAAAATGTTAGAATATATTAGAAAAATTAGAGAAAACCAAAGTGACCTATATGAAGAAATTATTTATAGAAACCAACTCAAAGAAATAATGGAAAATCTAAAAGAAAAATTAATATGGATAAAAGAAACCTTAGAAAATTTAGAAAAAAGTACAGATAAAAGTTTATATAACATAAAAAACTCATTAAGAGAAGAAGAAAGAGAGATAATTAATAGTATTAATAACCTTAATTCAGATATAAATTATAGTACAATTAGAATAGAATATTACACAGAAACTAGTAAACAAACAACTACTTTAGAATAAAATGATAAACTATGAGTATCTAAAATATTGGAGACAAGATATGGAAGAAATAAGATTAGAGGAAATGCGTATGAAAGAGAATTTAATCAAATATTTTAGAACAAAAGATATAAAATATTTAGAATATCTCAAAAATAATATAGAAGAATTACAAAGACTAAGAAAAAAAACTAAAGAATACTACAGTAAAACATTTAATGAAATACCAGTTAATCACCCCCCAATATATGAACAATAAACTAAAAATAAAAATATTTAGAGAAGTTAAGAAATATCCACGCACAAACAAAAATAGATCCATTACAATAGATCTATTAAAGTTATCCGCACCTCCTACAAATTAATGGATCTATTAAAGTTATCCGCACCCCCTACAATTGGTATCAAAGCTTATGCTGTTTAAAGTTACGAAAGTAGTATATATTTGGATTTATTTGATTAATTTATTAATTATGAAACTATTAGATTTAGATATTCACTAAAACAATATTTATAATATTTGTTTAGATGGATAACGTACAAAAACCACAAAAATATAAAGAATTAAAACAAATAATATCTGAAAAAAGTAAAGAATTAAAAATAAGGATAGAACGACTACAGTATAACATAATTGTCGGAGTTAGTAAGAACTCAATAAATGCAAAAAAAGAAGAAATATCAAATTTAGAATCAACAATAGATAGTTTAAAAAATATATATATCAACACAGTTATATATATTTAAATAAAATGAACAAAGAAGAATTTATAATAGATGAAAAAACATATGAAAATCATGAAGGATTAAAAATAAAAATAGTATTCTCTAATTTAGGAAGGAGATATAAGAAAATAGGTGAACATTTATATTTAATGTTAGAAAAAAAAGAAGTAAAATTAGAAGATAAGTTAGCAGCCATGGTAAGAATAGAAAGAGAAAATGAAGAGATAGATAGAAAAAAAGAAATAGATAAAATAAAACAACAAACTACAGAAGAAATACGAAAAATAGAAGAAACTAAAAATAGTATGATTGCTAAATTTGAAAAAGAACTACAAATGCTAAAAGATTTGTATGAAAAAAAATAGAAAGAAAAAGAAGAAAAAGATAAGGAACAAAAATTATTAATTGAGACAAATCAATTTAAAGAAAAATTAGAAAGAGAAAATAAAGAATTAGAAACTAGTGAATTAAAAATAAATACAATAGATGCTCAAGAAACAAATAATTATGACTCGGAAGGTAGTGAAACATATACAGAAATTTTAGAAAATATAGAAAAACTAGAACTTAATGAAAAACAAGAAGTAATTAATAAAGAAAATCTAGAACTAATAAATACAGAAGTAAATACTCTAGATAAAAATATAATACCTACTACATCAGATATAAGAAAACTAACCTATAATTACAAAAGTAAGTTTAAAAGATATAATCCAAAGGATGAATATAATAAATGTACACCAAGACAAATAACTAATTATAACTTTTTAGATTTAGACTGTGTAATAGACACAAATAAAACAATACAACTATGGGTAGGATACATGTCAAAACAATTATTAGATAATAAAATAGATACAACAAACACACCAGAATATATAGAAAAAACATTAATAGGAACAGTAAAATTATGATTTTTAAACATAGCCGAAGCAAGTAAAAAAGTATTAAGATCTGATACAAAAATAGAAGGAACATCAACACCTACAAAATATTACCAACAGAAATATTAAAAAAATATGAAATAACTATAAGTGATGAATTTAGCAGTATGACAACAGAAGAAGCAGAACAAAAAAAAGAAAAAGATACGAATAGGAATTTAATGTTAAAATTAGCAATATGTAATATGTGCTATATAGATGAATATACGTGCGCATTTAAAGAATATTATTATAAAGGAACATATAATATAGAAGAAAGTAAACAAATAAGAAAATTATATTTTAGTAAATTACCTGAACCATTTAGTTCAAAAATAATAAAGAATTGAGATGAAGCAAAAATAATAGATACCCCAGGAGCAAGAATAAAATTTTTACAACAATGGTATATAAATCTATGTGAAAAATATAGAGAAGAAATTAAAATGGAAAAAACATTAATAAGAAATTTAGCATGTTGTAAAGATAAAATAACACCTCAATTTGGATGTGAAGAAAAATATTATAAGAAAAGAAAAAGACATAAGAAATATAAGAAATACAAAAAATCACAATATAAATATAAGAAACCAAGAAAAAGATATTATGTAAAAAATAATAAACATAAAAGACCATATAGAAAAAAGAAATTTATAAAAGAATGTACTAGTTATAATTGCGGAAAACTAAGACATTTACCTAGAGATTGTAAATTATCAAAAACCCAAAAGATAAATAAATATCAAAAATAAAAATAGAAAATACAGAATATATGCAGATAGATTATATAGATTATGAATTAGAAAGCGAAGATAGTATATATGAAATTTCGGAGGATGAAACAGATAATGAAATAGATAGTGAATTAGATGAATCAAATGATTGAAGAAGATAGAAAAATGACCAAATAACTGAAGAAAATATAAAAATAATAACAAAGAAATAATATTTAAATGAAGAAGAAACAGATCAAAAAAATAATGTTTGATAGTAATATATTTGACGAAATAAAAGGAAAAGAGTTAGACTTAAGTGTAAAAAAAAATATTTAATATATCAACAATTAAAAATATATTTAGTAGAAAAAAGGAAGAATACTACGTAGTAAGTCAAAAGGAACATGTAATAGATTGTAGATATGCAAAAGGAAGAGCTAGCATACCACTAGTAACAAAAAGAATAATTAATAAATAAATAAACAATATAAAAAGTAAAGACCCAATAAAATATGTACACCTTGAGGAACAGAGATATTAATAAAAACATGTTTTAGAGAAGGAATAGATACACTAATAGAATTATATTTAGTTGATGATAGGATTATAAAATATATATAAAAAAGTATAATAACCGCTATAAAAGGAAATTTAATATTCCAAAAATTTAAATTTATAATAAGTACGACTTATTCAGTAGCAATAATATATAAAAATATAGATAAATCATTAGTATTATATTGGAAAATATCAGGAATAGAACTAATCCTAGGAAGTAAAATATTTATAGCAAGATGTAAAGATCTATATGTACTAACAACAAAACATAAAATAATAGGAAAAAATAAAATTAATAAAATACAAACAGAAAGTCCTTTTGAACAATTCGTAAAAACAATTGATAATAATGACTATAGTTACAAAAATGTAGCTATAGAAGAAAATTTAGAAATAATAAATGATAGGATAAGTACATCAAAAAGAATAGCTCACGAAAAATCAGAATCATCAAGTTCATAAAAACAACAAGTTATGAAAAAACTTCATCAATTAATTTAAATCAATATTACATAACGGGAACAATAAATGAAAAAGAATATTTAATACTTCTAAACACTAGACAAGAAGAAAATTAAATAGCATAATATCTAGTAAAAAACGAAGAAATAAAATCTAATAGTAATATATGCCCAGATTTACCAAAGAGCCTAATAGACATTAAGGATACGACAGAAAAAGAAATAATAATAGGAATGAGAAAAATAAAAATAGAATTTGAAATAAAGGAAGAAATGCAAAAAACAGATATAATATTAGGAATAAAATGGTTAGAACAAGTAAAACCATACGATTTAGAACATACACAATTATCTATAATGTATAATAAAGATAGATTACTCATAAAAAGAACTTTAACATGATATGAAAATATATGTGCTTGTAAAAATAATAGTAGAAGGATATTATAATAGATATTATACAACTATGATAGATACAGGAGCAGAAGCAAACTTATGTAGATATAACTGTTTACCAGAAACTAAATAGGATAAATTAAAAACACCAATAGTAGTCAAAGGATTTAATAATGAAGGAAACTTAATTACATATAAAGCTAAAAGTGTAAAAATATAAATATAGGATAAAATAATAATAATAGAAGAAATCTATAATTATGAACTAACATCAAAAGATATGCTTTTAGGAATGCCATTTTTAGATAAATTATACCCACACATAATAACTAAAATAGATTGGTGGTTTACAACACCATGTAAACAAAAAGTAAGAGCAAAAAGAGTTATTAATAAAATAAGAAAGAAAACTGATTGGATAGAAGGAAGTGAAAAAATTTCACAAAAGTTAGAAAATATAAAAAATACTGATGACACAATAGAACTAGTTGTATTTTCGATAAATAAAAAGGAAATAACTATATTTTCAGTAAATAAGATAGAAATAATTAAGAACAAATTAGAAAGATTATATAGTGAAGATCCATTAAAAGGATGGAAAAAACATAAAACTACTATAAAAATTGAATTAATAGATAAAAATAGCATAATAACTCAAAAACCATTAACATATAATTTTGACAATTTAAAAGAATTTAAAATGCATATAGATGAATTACTAGAGAAAAAATATATTCAAAAAAGTAATAGTAAACATAATAGTCCAGCATTTATAGTAAATAAACATAGTGAACAAAAAAGAGGTAAAAATAGAATGGTTATTGATTATAGAAATTTAAATGTAAAAACTATGACATATAATTATCCAATACCAAATAAGATATTAAAAATAAGACAAATACAAGGATATAACTATTTTACTAAATTTGACTGTAAATCAGGATTTTACCACTTAAAGTTAAAAGAAGAATCTAAGGAATTAACTCCATTTACAGTACCAAAAGGATTTTATGAATGCAACGTATTACCATTTGGATATAAAAATGCACCAGGTAGCTATCAACACTTTATGGATAGTTATTTTAAACAATTATCTAATTGTATAGTATACATAGATGATATATTATTATATACAAAAACCAAAGATGAACATTTAAAATTATTAGAACAATTTACAGATATAATAGAAAAATCAGGGATAAGTTTAAGTGAAAAGAAAGTCAAAATTATGGAAAAGCAGATCGAATTTTTAGAAATACAAATAGATAAAAGTGGAGTAAATATTGCAACAACATATAGTACAAAAAATAATAAATTTAAAAGAAGAATTAGATACAAAAAAGAAATTACAATCGTTCTTAGGATTAGTAAATCAAGTAAGAAAATATATATCAAAATTAGCAGAAAATCTAAAACCATTACAGAAAAAATTAAAAAAAGATATTGAATATAATTACAACGACGAAGATAAAAAACAAGTCCAGAAAACAAAAATACTTTGTAAAGAGTTACCAAAATTACAATTCTCAGACGAAAATAAAAAATTTACATATATAGTAGAAGCAGATGCAAGTGAATATAGTTATGGAGGGGAACTTAAATACAAATACGAAAATGAAAAAATAGAACATCATTGTAGATATTATTCAGGAACATTTAACGAAACTTTAATAAAATGGGAAATAAATAGAAAAGAATTATGTTCATTATATAAATACCGATTAGAATTTGAACCATCTATTGTATATAACAATTTTATTGTAAGAACAGATAACACAAAGATACGTTGGTGGCTAACGAGAAAAATATAGAACTCAGTTACAACAAAGGAAATTCGGAGACTAGTATTAAATATACCGAATTTTACATTTACGATTGAAGTGATAAATACTAAAAAAAATGTCATTGCACATTACTTATCAAGACAACTTCTCAAACTGATTTATCAATGGAAGAGGCTGGTGCCAAAGATACCCAGACCTATTTATTACTTCAAATGTTTGAGCAAATGAAGTTATTACAAGAAAGAGTTATTACACTAACTACTGAAGTTACAAACGCAAAAGTGCAGGTTGAGCACTATAAAAAACAAGATACTGTGCAGGAAGAGCACATTAAAAAACTAGACCTAGAAGGTGACGATGAGAAACACCTAAAAACTCAAATTACTAATGAAGTTATAGTTACAACTGCAGGCGCAGGAGATATATCTAAAGGGAAAAATATAGTCACTTAAAATAAACCTAAAATACCAAAGAAAAAGAATTGTAACCTCAACCAGATA
Source organism: Capsicum annuum (assembly GCF_002878395.1). Taxonomy (NCBI): domain Eukaryota; kingdom Viridiplantae; phylum Streptophyta; class Magnoliopsida; order Solanales; family Solanaceae; genus Capsicum; species Capsicum annuum. The sequence goes on along the minus strand of NC_061119.1, from coordinate 203,290,269 downwards.
TTTTCAAAACCATATACACCAAATATACAAAGATTAGAATCATTTGCACCTCCCCAAATACATACATATTCTGAATCACTTAACTAAGAAAAACAGACATACAACTATGTTTTCCAAAAATACATTGAAAATATATACACCTTACAAACCATGTTAAATACCAAACCTATCCAAAGTGAAGAACTAGCCACACAACAAAAAGGATATATTACCCAGAAATGCCAGAATTACAATAAACTTATTGCTTTTCCAGGTACAAGTTCGAATTTAATCAAATCATGTTACTATTATGGATTATTATCTACAGTTTACACAACTACTAGAGAAGAGTTAGAAGGAATTTCAGATATTCAAAATGGATTTATGATCTACAAGAGAATTACTAACGGACAATTATTTTATGTTCAATTTTATTCCACCCCAGTCGAAATAATATTTGATGAAGTTAAACAGACTATTACAGTAATCAAGATAGGTATGACCAGAGATTGTATTATTCCAAAATAGATATGTGAACAAGACAAGCTACCAAAGACACAGATACCAGGATTTTACCGCAACAAAAGAGTTATTGGACTTAGTAATATATTATCAGAATTACTTAATAATTATTCAAATTAGAAACCATTTGGATATATAGCTCGAGGAATCAAACATTGGTTTATTCAACTTGTAAAGAAGTTAGAGACCAAGACATAGAAGAACTTAGGAAATGGGGATTAACACTCCTCAAACCAGAAGAACAACCATTGATGAGATCTATCAAAAAAAGAATTATCTCAGAAGAAGCTATGGAACAATTTTGTGAAAAAGTTGGCCAAAAATACAATAATCATATATGCAGCAGATGTAGTGGCAGACACAACTTTATTTCAGATGTGATGCTACACTGACAAGAAGATAGAAAGTAGCAGATACGACAAGATAGAGATAAGGAAAAAGATAGCTATGGAGCAAAATAATGGAGATAAAAGACAAGCTATTAAATTGTGAAAGCAACATGTAACAAACTTTCACAATTTTCTTTACGTAAAATCTATTGTATAGGTTTTAAAACAAAGTTTGTAAAGACTTTAAGATTGCTAGATTAATAGGTTTTTTGACTTTTTAGCCAAAAGCCTTTATGAATTTTGTTTTATAGTTAGCTAAGTCTTTACATAAAGACTTTTTGTAGAGAATAGTTAGGACCGTAATTAGGTTAGATGAAGACTTTTTAAAAAAGTTAGGATACGTGTAAAACTTTTGTAAAGTATTCTCATAATAAATGAAAGGCATCGAAGGCAGAAGGAAGGCAAGCCTTCATGCATTGAAGCAAACACTCTTCTTTCACAAGCAAACTTTAAAATATTTATTATAAAACAGGTATATTTCAATGGAAAAATCTATGAAGGAAGAAAGCTTAGAATTATCAGACCTACCAGAACAGGTATATTCATTTACTATTATGAATATCTAAATTCATAAATTCCTAACAATCATGATATGATAAAATAAGTTCATGTTAGTTTCTTTATAGTGGAATTATTCAAAAAATAGCATGTTAAGAAGTTTATTATCAAAGTGGAAAAGGAGAAAAATCCCTAAGACCTATACCATCCTAAAGGTGAAACCGGTGAGGCAAGAAAACCGTGATAGGGGAATAGCCAGAGTAGAGGTGCTATTTAAGGAAAAAGTATCCAGATTACCATGCTAATAGTGACCGAAGAATATGTTATTTAAGAATAATCTAGTACATAGTAATCTAAAATGATCATATTTTGTTATGTGTATGATTGAAGGGAATATTTTGAAAAAGCATCATATGAAAAATGAATACTTATTTATCTGACGAAATGGTAGATAAATTTAAAATACTTGTTTTATATGTTCTTAAGGATATAGAAATTACACATATAAGAAAAATCATATTAGAAAAAATATTTGATAAATATTTATGACTAGAGTAAATTATATACCACACTTACCTAACTATTCTTACAAATTCTTATATACCAAACCTACATATCAACCATGATAAATTATATATATTTAGAATTTTGGAAAATGAATATGAAAAATATACAATCAACAGAAAAACAAATGAAAACAAATTTAGATGAATATATGAAGACTAAAGATATAAAATATTTACAATTTCTCAGTGAAAATATAGAAGAATTAATGAGATTAAAACAAAAACTAAAAAATATTATAATAAAGTATTTAACCAATTTTAAATGACAGATAATCTTAAAATATTAATCTTATATATACTTAGAGATATAGAAATTATAGAAATTAAGAGAATAATATTAGAAAAAATATTAGACTATGAAATTGTAATTATAAATTGGATAGAACAACTATACCGAGATAATTACCCAGATGAATATTATTCAGACTAAAATGTTAGAATATATTAGAAAAATTAGAGAAAACCAAAGTGACCTATATGAAGAAATTATTTATAGAAATCAACTCAAAGAAATAATGGAAAATCTAAAAGAAAAATTAATATGGATAAAAGAAACCTTAGAAAATTTAGAAAAAAGTATAGATAAAAGTTTATATAACATAAAAAACTCATTAAGAGAAGAAGAAAGAGAGATAGTTAATAGTATTAATAACCTTAATTCAGATATAAATTATAGTACAATTAGAATAGAATATTACACAGAAACTAGTAAACAACCAACTACTTTAGAATAAAATGATAAATTATGAGTATCTAAAATATTTGAGACAAGATATGGATGAAATAAGATTAGAGAAAATGTTTATGAAAGAGAATTTAATCAAATGTTTTAGAACAAAAGATAAAGAATATTTAGAATACCTCAAAAATAATATAGAAGAATTACAAAGACTAAGAAAAAAAACTAAAGAATACTACAGTAAAGCATTTAACCAAATACCAGTTAATCACCCCCAAGATATGAATAATAAACTAAAAATAAAAATATTTAGAGAATTTCAGAAATATCCACGCACAACTAAAAATAGATCCATTACAATAATAGATCTATTAAAGTTATCTGCACCCCGTACGATTGGGTTTTCTAATTTTTATTTAAAGTAAGTTTTGTGATGTTATAAATGGAATTGCCTCCTTCTATTAGAGAAAATACAGGGTACCCTCTGGTCATTGATACACCAATGGTTTCTGTAAACCCTAATAAATACTTTCGATTAGACGACATAAATTTTCCTAATGATATCATAATTGGTATACTCACAAAACTTCCTCTGAAATCACTTTTAACGTTCAAAAGTGTTTGCAAATCATTGTGTTCATTAATTGAAGACGATAAATTCATCAAGAAACACTCTAATACTCAAAAAATATTGTCAAAAGTACTTTATGGCTTTTGCCAGACACAAGATGAACCAATGGGATTTCTACCACTACGTCATGGACATTCCCCGACTTGATTCTAGTAGTACCGCCTCTCCTCTAGAGTCTCCGATTCCATTTGGTCAATTACCAATGTTCCCTAACATGAAATATTTCTCATCTAATGGGATACTTCTTATCACATATGATGATGACATAATCGTTATGTGGAACCCAACCTCTAGAGAATAAGAAGAATTCCTTGTCCACTTCAGAGTACTGACAAAATGCCGCTCTGTTATACTGTTTATAATTTTTGCTACTTTCCTTGTTTTGGTGGATACAAAATATTTAGATTAGGACCTAGAGTTGGTGATGGTGACATGAAGATTGATATATTTTCAACAAAAGTGACACATGGAAATCAATTGGGCCGTTTCCTCCAAATTATTATTTCTTGAGTAGTAGTGTTCATATGGCGGATTGGATTGTTTATACGCTGGCAAAGAGGAAAAACTCAATTAATTATACTATAGTATGTTTTTGTTTGGATATAGAACAATTTCAGGAGGAATTATTGTGTCCGTTTACAATGGAAGGGAGCAAACCAATTTTGTACTCTTGGAGAAAAACTTTGTTTGAGTAGGACATTAGGAGATAATCATGAGAGTTGTGAATATTGGTTGTATATTATGAAAACAAGTTCATGGAATAAGATATTGACAAGTCCATCACCTGACTATATTCGTTTGAGACCCCTTAGCTTTATGAAGGATGGATACATTGTTTCAGAAGCACGATAGCTCTAGACTCGTGGTTTACAATTCGGCAACACATAAATTAGAACAAGTTAATTTACTGGGATTGAAGAAGGACTTTACTTCAATACGATTGTAACCTATGTGGAAACTTTGTCGTCTTTTGATTTCTTAAGATCTTACTTTCTTGATTTATCTAATTGATACAAAGTTGTGTTCTCTCCTAATTACTTATTGGGATTTCGTTTACAAGAACATACAAGTTGACACTTTATGGTGAACAAGAAATTTATAACTTTGCTATTGCCTTATCTTTTAAAACTCCTTAGAGTCACTCTGTTAGAATCATGAGTATTCTTTAATTTATTATTATAGACTGGTTACTAGTGTTGGGTTCAATAAGTGTGAATGAAAAATGAAAATTTGCTTGGAAGAGACAACTCTTCAAGTAAATGACACACTATTTTGGAAAAAAATATAACTATTTGGATGATTATGGCTGTTTGGAAAAGATACACTCTTTTGAATGGAGACTATTCAGAAAGGATACACCTTTCTGGTGAACCATTGCCACCTTTCAGAAGGGGCACTTAATGACTATATAAACCTGCATTTTTTCATAGGTTTAGTATGAATTTTTCTGCACTTGAAAATATTTCTTGTCTTCCAAAATACTCCGTATGATTATCTAACTATTGAGTGAGTTTGAAGAGAATCTGATCGTTTGAGGTACCACTATAGTTGGATTGTTAGATCATTTTATCCTTGGAGGAAAATTTCGCAACCTCGAGTACTTGAGGAGAATTATTTCCTTAAGGACACTTCATGAAGTCGAAGGACTTGGCCTTTTCCGTTTCATCTAAATTTCTGAAAAAAAAACACGCTTCTTTGAAAGGTCTTTTTGATCTTGTATTGAGGGTGTTAAATAACTTTATAAGTTTTCTTGTTTATACTTGAACTTGTGTTGAAATTGTTTTGCCACAATACAGATTTTTGTGTACCCGAAAAACAACAATCTTAAGGAAATAATTGAAAAAAAAAATTTTTTTTTGCTTGTTTGGTGAAATTTTTTTTTCACTAAAGTTTTTTTTTCCATAATCAGTATTGCTTGGTTTTTGGAGATTAAAGCTATTAGTTTTCTACTCTGTTTGAACTTAACTAGTGATTTGAAGAAATAAAAGCTTCATCACAAGTTAAAGTTCACTCGGTTGACGATTGAAAGTCATAAAAACTTCATCGTTAAACTAGAAACAAGAGGTATTTAAAGTTGCTGCAACTTTATTAATAGTATTTTGATATACTAAAGTTATTGTCTTGTTGTGATAGGAAAATGTCTACTGATAGTCAAGTGCATGATACAACAATGACTGTGGCAGCAACTAGTATTGCCACAATGAGTTGTACGAATACTCCACCGGCAATGGCACCAGCGGAGAAACCCAAAAATTTCGCGAGTATTGACTTCAAAAGGTGGCAGCAGAAAATAATTTTCTACCTTACAACTCTTTGTCTTCAAAGGTTCATATTTGAAAAAGCTCCGGAGGTGCTCAGGAGAACCTCTGAACAAGAGCGATTCGTGATTGCGGAGGCTTGAAAACACTCAGATTTCCTTTGCTAGAACTACATTTTGAGTGGTCTCCAAGATGACCTTTATAATATGTATAGTGGAACAAAGACAACAAAAGAGTTACAGGGAGCACTAGAACGGAAGTACAAGACGGAGGATGCAGGAAGTAAAAAGTTCTTCATTGCATGATTCCTGGAATATAAAATGATAGACAAGTCTGTTGTCTCCCAAGTGCAGGAACTGCAAATGATCATTCATGATCTCCTTGCGAAAGGTATGATTTTAACTAATACCTTTGTTGAATAGTTGAAAAATGTTCTTAGTATTTACATAAACTTCATTGTAGGTTTGATTGTGAATAAAGCGTTTCAAGTAGCAGCAATAATAGAGAAGCTACCACCCATGTGGAAGGACTTCAAGAACTATTTGAAACACAAACATAAGGAGATGTCTATCGAATATCTAATCATAATATTGCGCATTGAATAAGACAATAAGGCTGTGAAAAGAAGGTCCAGAGAAAATTCTACAATGAATGGAGCAAATATTGCAGAAGATGACCACAACCCCAAAAAGCGCAAGAAAGTTGGACATTGCAGAAGATGACCACAACCCCAAAAAGCGCAAGAAAATTGGACATGAAAGCAATCAATCCAAGAAGAAATTCAAGAAAAAATGCTTTAATTGTGGCAAGGTTGGCCACAAGTCCACGAGTTGTCGTTCCCCAAAGAAAGGGATGAAGAAGGACCAAGCAAATATTGCTAAGTCCAAGAAAAAAATGGACGATCTGTGTGCTATGTTGTTTGAATGCAACTTGGTGAGAAATCTTTGTGAATGGTGGATGGATTTCGGTGCCACCCGCCATGTTTGTGCTAATAAGGAGTTATTTTCTGATTTTGATTTGGCTCAAGGAGAAGAAAAGATCCTCATGGCTAATTTCGTTACTGCAAAAGTAAAAAGAATAGGAAAATTATGCTTGAAAATGACTTCAGGTAAAGTGTTGACACTCAATAATGTCCTGTATGTACCGAGTTAAGAAAGAACTTAGTTTCTGTATCATTTCTAGACAAGAACGTATTCAAATGTGTATTTGTTTCTAAAAAAATTGTACTTAGTAAAGGAGAAGTGTATGTAGGAAAAGGCTACCTCACAGAAGACCTATTCAAAATGAATGTAATGAATGTTGAAATTAATAAAAGTTTTGCTTTTTCTTACTTGCTTGAGTCTTATGATTTGTGGTATGAACGATTAGGCCATGTTAATTATAAAACATTTTGAAAACTGATTAACTTAGAAGTTTTGCCAAACTTTGAGTGCAATAAATCAAAGTGTCAAACGTGTGTGTAATCAAAGTATGCTAAGCATCCGTATAAGTCCACTGAAAGGAATTCCAATCCCTTAGACTTAATACACATTGACATTTTTGGTATGAAGTCAACACCTTCACATGGAGGGAAAAAGAATTTCATAACTTTTATTGATGATTGCACTAGATATTTTATGTCTACTTGCTAAATAGTAAGGATGAAACAACAGATGCATTTGGGAAATACAAAACTGAAGTTGAAAATCAATTAGAGAAAAAGATCAAAACTATAAGAAGTGATAGGGGCGGAGAATATGAATCTCCCTTCCCCAAAATATGCATAGAGAATGGAATTGTCCAACAAACTATGGCCCCATATTCACCTCAATCTAATGGAATTGCGAAAAGAAAAAACCAAACTTTAAAGGGAATGATGAATGTCTTACTTATAAGTTTAGGTTTATCGCAAAGCTTGTGGGGGGAGGCTATCCTTACAGCTAATCGAATACTCAATAGAGTTTTTCATAGTAAGAAACAATCAATTCCTTATGAAAATGAAAAGAAAGGAAACCCAACTTGAAATATTTCAAAGTGTGGGGTGTATAGAGAAGGTCCAAGTTCCTATGCCTAAAAAGGTTAAGATAGGACCTAAGACGGTGGACTGCATGCTCATAGGATATGGTAAAAGTAGTAAAACATGTAGGTGTTTGGTTCATAAATCTAAACATTCGGATATTAATGAAAATACGGTAATTGAATCAGATAATGCTGATTTCTTTAAAAACATTTATCCGTATAAAATTAGACATGAACAGTCTAGTGGGGGGTCTAAAAGACCTCAAGATGAACCAAGTGAGAATGTATATAATAATGAGAATCCAAGACATAGTACACGTCAAAGAACGTCTACTTCGTTTGGATCAGATTTTGTAATATTTCTCTTAGAAAATGAGCCTCAAACTTATAAAGAAGCAATGTCGTCGTCAGACTCATCATTTTGGAAAGAGGCAGTCAATAGCGAGATTGATTCAATCGTAAGAAACTATACGTGGGAATTGATTGATCTTCCTCTAGGAAATAAACCTTTAGGTTCTAAATGGATCTTCAAAGGGAAAATGAAAGCGGATGATACTATTGATAAATACAAGGCAAGACTTGTAGTAAAAGGCTTTAATTAAAAGGAAGACCTTGATTACTTTGATACATACTCACCAATATCAAGGATAATGTTGATTTGAATGTTAATTGCCTTGGTGGCGGTATATAGTCTTGAAATCTATCAAATGGATATGAAAACAACATTCCTAAATGGAGAATTGGAGAAAGAAATTTACATGAAACAACCTAAGGGTTTTGTGGTTCCAAGAAAAGAGAATAAGGTGTGTAAACTTATTAAGTCGCTGTATGGACTAACGCAAGCACCTAAACAATGGCATGAGAAGTTTGACCAAACCATGTTGACAAAAGGGTTCAAGATAAATGAATGTGATAAATGTGTTTGCATTAAAGACACTCCAAATCACCAAGTCATTATTTGTTTGTATGTGGATGATCTGTTGATCATCAGTAGAGATATTTTTGACATAAATGCTACAAAAAAAATGCTTGAGAGAAAGTTTGATATGAAGACCTTGGAGTTACGGATGTGATCTTAGAAATAAGAATCCATAGAACTCCACAAGGGTTGGCATTGTCACAGTCTCATTATATTGAAAAGGTACTTAATAAATTCAAGTATATAGAATTCGGTATTGCCACGACTCCATTAGATGTGAGCTTTGTACTTCGAAAGAATGAAGGTGAAAATGACTCACAATTGGAGTACGCAAGAGTATTGAGATATTTAATATATATAATGAATTGTACATAACCATATATAACATGCGCTATTAGTAAGTTGAGCCGGTACACGAGTAATCCCAATAAAACTCATTGGATGACAATGAAAAGAGTTTTGAGGTATCTTAAATACACTCAAGACTATGCTTTGCATTATGATAAATATCCCGTGGTACTTAAAGGATACAGTGATGCAAATTGGATTATCAGATCGAATGAAGTAAAATTCATAAGTGAATATGTATTTACTATCGGTGGAGGAGCGGTCTCTTGAAAATCATCCAAATAGACATGTATTTCTCGCTCTACAATGGAATCTGAATTTATCACATTGGATAAAGTCGGTGAAGAAGAAGAATGACTCCAGAATTTCTTAAAAGATATTTCTTATTGGCCCAAACTAGTGGCACCAGTATGTATACACTATGGTAGCCAAACGGCAATAGGTAGGGCAGGGAGCATGATATATAATGGTAAATCTCAACACATAAGATGGAGACATAATACCGTTAGAGAACTTCTCTCTAGTGAAATTATAACTATTGACTATGTAAAGTCAAAGGATAATATGTCGGATCCACTTATAAAAGGCTTATCTAGAGAAGGAGTAGAAAGGACATCTAAGGAAATGGGTTTAAGTCCTAGGACAAGTCAGCATGACGGTAACTCTACCTAGTAGACTGGAGATCCCATGAGCTAGGTTAAAGGAGATCAAACAAAGTTGTGTCTGACAGGTTCAACATTGTCAATTTACCCAACCCATTCTCATGATGTAGACAATGTTTAGTAAACAAGGATAAAACTTATGGTGTGAAGTCTTTTAATGATTATCTAAATTTGGCAGATTCGACCAAATAGATTAATCTATTGGATTGAACGTTTAGAAATCACCTATGTGACGGCGAAGTGGAAGCCGCTTCAAGGAGAATGTTAGTAAAGGCCTATTCTCTAAGCTCTCGTGAGTCCGGGATGTGTTCATGGACGAAATGAATAAAATCGTGAGAACCATAAATGGTAAAAGACTGGTTGTATTACATGTGTTGTCTAGGTGTACATTAAAGCCCGACGGTTCAAAGATATCATAGCTACTGATTGACCGAGTGCATCCGATGCACGTTCACTATGAAAAGTTCAAAGGAAAACCCACTTATCTAGATTCAATTATTCTTTGCTTGATGATGACATATTTATCCGTAAAGTTTTACAAAGAGTAGTCATTCCCCATTCATGTGGGGGATTGTCGGGTTCAATAGGTGTGAATGAAAAATGAAAAGTTGTTTGGAAGGGACGCAACTCTTCAAGTAAAAAACACACTAATTCGAAAAAAGGTATGACTATTTGGATGGTTGTAGCTGTTTGGAAAAGACACACTCTTTTGAATGGATAGACATGATTGTTCAAAAAGGATACACCTTTCCGGTGAACCATTGCCACCTTTCGGAAGGGACACTTAATGGTTATATAAACCTGCATTTTTCTATAGGTTTAGTATGAATTTTTCTAAACTTGAAAATATTTTTTGTCTTCTAAAATACTCCGTGTGATCATCTAACTGTTGAGTGAGTTCAAAGAGAATCCGATCGTTTGAGGTATCGCTACAGTCGGATTGTTAGGCCATTTTATCCTGAGAGGAAAATTCTACAACCTCGGGTAATTGAGGGGAATTATTTCCTTATTTCCTTAAGGACATTTCGTGAAGTCGAAGGACTTGGCCTTTTTTGTTTCATCTAAATTTCTGGAAAAAAAAACACACTTCTTTGAAAGGTCTTTTTGATCTTGTGTTGAGGGTGTTAATAACTTTATAAGTGTTCTTGTTTATATTTGAACTTGTGTTAAAGTTATTTTGTCAAAATACAGATTTTTGTGTACCCGAAAACAACAACTAGTATTAGATCTAGATTTCTTTCTGTATTTAGAGATGGATTTAGTATTATTACATTGGGAATGGATAGTTGATGAAGAATATGGTGACTTGTGTTAGTGATTTCTTGCCTTCGAGATCACACTCTCACAGAATAGGTGTGTGATGGTTTCACATTTATTTGCACATAAAGTGCAAGATAGGTCCTGGGATATCCCATTTTATGCAGCCTCTCTCTAGTTAGTAATCGTGCATCGTCAACAAGTAAATGAAGCAGTGCTTAGGGTATTCCCCTATGTGGAAACTTAGTACTTTCCTAATTCCTAAGTTTTACTTTCTCTGTTTCTTTAATTAATACTCCCTCCGTTTCGGAATAAGAGAATTGTTGGGATATTTATTGGTGTTTCAAAATAAGTGAATCATTGAATTTTTTTTCAAATTTGCCCTTATTATTTGACAACCAATTAACTTTTGGAAGAGTATTATAAGGTCAATTTTTTCTTTTTTTGGGAATAAAAATGGAAAGTTATGTTAATTTATGTCTTTTAATGTTTTTTCCTTAATATGTATGCCAAAATCCAACAATTCATTAAAAAATCATGAGTTTTTGCTCACTGTCTTCTTTCCTACTAAACTTGCCGCCTTGTCTATAACGCTGTAGCATTCACCAGGGAAAGCTCATCTTCGTCATACTGTAGGTACTTTCCGCTTCTTTGCTCATACTTGTGCAGCTCTGACGATAAATAACTAATAATTCCATAAAAACTTCACTCTGATCTCATTGTGTAGGCTTATATACAACCAAACTCATGAATTGTTGGAGCAACTTCAGCTAAAAGAACTAGGATTTATAATGACCAATTGTTAATGAAGGTACATGAAATCTGGTGGTTATAATAAATAGTACTTATTGTGACGAAAAAGGGTGCTTAAAAACATGATATTCGTAGCAAAAAACAAATTAATGAATAAAAAAGAGCTTTTTAAAAAATAAAATAAAATAAAATCCTAGTCATCGGGGAATGTTGCATTTCATTCCATAAGTTTTGATAACATCACAAGGATAAAGACTATTTCTCATTAGACTTCATTATAGCGGGTTGCCTAACTAACAAAAAAAATTGCTTTATCAAATTTTGATCATTTGTCTCATGTCCATGAGGAAAGGTTCTTTAGCACCATTGGAAAGCTGTTGAATAGACAGGTATATGTTGCTCGTCAAGGAGTTCATAGTCACTCAGTAGATCACAGTTCTGTTCAGGTATTAGTATAGCCAGGCCTTTTGTTTGCAGAACATCATTAGAAGGCTTTTGAAGGTAGCCTGCCTACGTCATCTAAATTGCAAATTCAAGAAGTGAAATTGAAAGACTTTGACATAGATTCAATAAAATGTGGATTGGAATTTAAACATCAAATTTCCAACAACTTCAATTGAACTTCAAGGACGTGGCGAGATGATTGGAGTTCTTCGATCTTTGACCAAACGTCTTCAGCTCGAACTCTGAGAATGAGAAACTTCTTGATAAGGATTATTTTACCCTTTCAGTGAATCTACCATGTGATTTTTTTTTCCCCAGATACTCAACGAGCTAACCCAAACATTCAGAAAAGATCAGTAAAATTGAGGCCAATATGTGTGTGTGTGTGTGGGCGGGGGATTGATCATACTAGAAAACAGTAAAAAACAAAGCTAATTGGAGAGGGAACAAGGGAAAAAGTATACTACAGTGTCCCAAGTTGGAAGTTTAATGGCCCTGCCGTATATGGTGTAAAAATATCATTTTCACTAATAATTGACCCTAAAATATAAATAAGCCAAAATAAATGGCTTTTTTTTTTGGTCGAACAAACACATTCTATTGCAAACTCCATATCAATTACATGAACAACATGGTTATAAGAATTTGATTGTTATGATAACCTCTCCCAAAGTTCTCTTCGACAGTCAGAAGAGAAGTTTTTTTTTTTTAAGAAGAGAGATGGGTTACGGATGAACAACATGGTTAGAAGAATTTGATTGTTATGATAAATTTGTTCGTGGGATAAAGTTTATTGTGGTAATTAATTAATGGTACAACTATGATGATACACCCATAACAATGGAGGTTTTGTGATGGATATAGAAGAAAAAGAAAAAAAAAAAAAGCTTACATAAAAAAGAAAAGAGAAAAAATTGTGGTAGGCGCGTGTGAAACACCGCACCTCATGCAAGTGGTATAATGCTTTGCACGGTATAGAAAAATTCACTTTTATATAGTATAATTGTGTAATAGGTCACTTTTATATAATATAATCCAGTTCCATGTCCAAGCAGATGGGATTGTTTATATGATGGCGATGAGGAGAAAAAAAAATTATAGCATTAATACTATAGTTTGTTTTTGCTTGGAGAAGTTACAATTTCAGGTGGAATTATTGTTTCCATGTTCAATGAAATATCAAACTAATCCCGTTTTGTATGTTCTAGGAGAATAACAGGTTGAAAATTTCATTACCTGACAATGTCTGGTTGACACCACTGGGTTTTATGAAGGACGGACCAATGCTGTTTCGCAAGTACGATAGGTACTATGGATTTGCAGCTTACAATTCAATAAAACAAAAATTGGAACAAGTTAATGTTGCTGGGATTGAAAGAGCAGTTTACATCAACAAGTAGGGGTGTCAAATGGGCATGTTGAATTTAGATTGAAAATACTAAATGAGTTGACTTAGATATTGGGTTGGGTCACCTTATAAACTCAACTCAAGAAAACAAATTTGAATGAAGTTGGAAAGTTGAGTGGGCGGTTAGGGAATGGGGGAGGAGGGTGGGTAAGAATATTTTTTTTAAAATAAAAATTCACTTTTTGGGAGGGGGTGTGGGGTTGAGGTATGATTTTTTTTAAAAGAAGAAATTATTATTTTTTTTTTTAAAGATAATTTTTGGGAAGGAGCATGTCGTGGGGGTGGGGTGGGTGGGAGTTGGGGATTAGGGGGTGATTAGAGTTGGGGTAAGAATTTATTTTAGAAAAAAAAATGGGGTTGATGTAAGAGTTTATTTTGCTTTAAAAAAATTAATTATTTTTTAAAATATATTCTTTGGGGGGATGGGGTGTGTCGTATAATGGAGGGGTTTGGGAGAGGGGGGTAAGGGGGTAGGAGGAGATGGTGGTTGAGATAAGATTTATATTTTTATATATAAAAAAAGTTATTTATTTATTTTTTAAAAAATATCTTTTTGGGGGGATGGGTAGGGGATGTAGGGAAGGGGTGGGGTAGGGTTTTGACCGTGAAGGAAGAAAAGATTTTTAATTTCTTAAAAAAAAATTTTAAAAATAAGTTTTTGGGGGTAGGTGTTCAGGGTTGAGAGGGGGATGGGGATGAGGTGGGGGTAAGAAAAAAAATCATAATTTTTTTGAGAAATAAAAATAATTTATAGAGGCGGAGTGGGGGTGCGGTAAGCTAGGGGAGTAGTGGGGTTGGGGTGAGGTGAGGTGGGTGATTTTGAGAGTGGAGGACACATTGTTACTTGTTTTCTCTATTTAAGAAAATTATTTTTTTATTAAATAGGTTGAACTAGAGATTGAATTAGCCTCATCCGTATTCAATTTAAAAATTGGTTGAGATTTATCAAATAGTAAATTATCTTGAACTCAACCCTTTAAATATTAGACGAATTGAGCGGGTCAGCTCAATTTGAATTCATTTTGACACCCTTATCAACAGAGTTGTAACCTATGTCTAAACTTTTGTCAGCTCCTAATTCCTAGAGGTTTTACTTTCTCTATTTCATAACCTACATATCAAATACGAAAAGTTTAATACCAATCTAGGTGTTATATCTGGGTTTTATTTTATTACGAAAATAATAGCAGAATATATGGATGTAGCATCACTCTAATCATGCTATATTAAATGTGTGAAGAGCCTTAAAAATGTTATTTGAACTTTTTGATCTTCATTAAAGATCTCCAATTTAGACAAAATTATCTTTTTACTATTTTTCTTCTAATTATTCAATCATTATCTTTATTATATTGAATATTAATACAATAAATAAATATTCTCCTAATATTTAAGACTTTAAAACTAACTAAAATTTGGTTATTGAATAGTTGGCAAACATTGATATTCGATTTGAAAACTAAAACGTGTAATGTCTTTTCTTTATATGGATCGAGGAAATTATAAAGAGTGTAATTAAAAAAAAAAAGGACCTAAAATTTATTACACTTTTTTTTTACCAAAGTTGTTAGTGCCGAAAATTAATACTCCTCTTTTAACCAATAAATGAGAATTTTTATAATTTTATTTCAAGTAATATTTTGTATCAAATTTTACAACAACCACACCATTTTCTTTCGTTTTGGCTTTAATTTAAGTGTCTCTTTACATTCATTATTATCATTCTTTGATAGCTTTAAATATTATATATGAGATATACATATTCAACAATTGACAATGAATTTTGATTTTCTTTTAATTATTTCTCGTGTTTCTCTTAGTTAAAATTTTTTGATCAAAAAAGTTGACCAAACGAAGCATGTTACATTGAATGAAGTACCCCGAAAACGTAAAGGTTTGTCTCCTTTTTTAATTCACTTTCTATATTAAGTTTTAAGAGTTAATTTCTTGTATGTAGGGATGCAGTTTTTAACATGTAAACGCCATCGATCCTTACTATGGTGATTGGTAGGTTGACACATGTTTTTCTACATAGCCTCGGCTCTATTGTTATGATAAATTTTTTTAATATAACATCATTATGGGGCTTAGAATTTATCTACTTTGATTGTAACACACACACACAAAAAAAATCATTAAAAGTTGATATAGTATATAATTCTTTTAGGATGATAATCACCACATTATGGGTAGCTAAAAGGATAGTGGATGTATACAGTTCAAATGAAAGCAGCCTAATGTGCTTTGGATAATGATTGTCAAATTTAATTTGTCATATGAGTTCATGTAGAAAAAGAAAAATTCACAGTAATTTTAGAAAGAAGTCATTTTTCTCTATTTTTCATCATAATTTTTTAATAAGTTAATATTTTATATAAAGATAACAATATTTGACAACGCTCTTCATAGATAGATATCTTTGAGTTATGTGCTTTCGATTTACTTCATGTTTTATTTTTCACATTTTGTTAGCAATGTTTTAAGTTTGAAAATAACTATAATTATTTAGATTTTATTTTATTGTACTGTTGTATATTATTGTAACACCTTGAACTTTCAGGCTAAAAAATAAAATAAATTGAACCTCTCTTCATATGTACTTAGACCTGAATCTAGAAATTTTATTGTATTTAAGTGTAAAGGTCAATTCTAAAGTATCGTAGGGGTATTGGATATGAATTAAGAGCATAAAAAATATCTAAAATAAATTTGAGTTGAAAGGTCCTTTAATGACTATGTTATTGTACACATTCATACAAGGACCAAGTTTAAACAAGTATATCTTCTTGAATTATTGGAGTTACGCGACCCATTACCTATCAAATTAAATATTTTTGAATCTTCTTTCCAAAGTCATCAACGGCTCATCAATTCGAGTCCCGAGAAAAAAAGTTATGTGTGGTTTACTAAGAATAGGCAGAACAACCATATAACAGAGGAAAATTTCTGTTTTTTTTTCTTAACTTCTCACATTCTTGGAGGGTGATTTTGTCCTTTCTTTTTACATAACCCCCAATACATTTCAATGCTCATTTAATCACTCTTTCTTCCATCAATTTTCTACGTTAAAAAGTCCCTATGTTTTTTCTCAAGTTTACACGTTAAAGACCTCACCTTCTCTATCAGCTTTTATTTTATTTTTCCCATTATTTTTTATCTGATATTTATCAACAAATATCCTAATGGCTCCTCTAGATCTCACACTCCTAAGAAGTTCTAGAAAATTGGCTCAAGAAATCATGTTTCGTTCCCTCTTTGCGATCTAAATTTCTTCAATGGCTTGTGGTATGTAAGACTACCATCTTTAGGTATTTTTCAAAGTTCATGTTCACCAATTCAATTTGTTCAAGATAAACTAGAATTGAAAAAACTCTCATACTCATATTCCTCAATTAAACGTATTAATATATTTTTCCCAGATAGTTTGGGTAAGAAAAGAAAAGTAACATCTTTCTTTGTCCATCATCTTTCATCCTTTTAACTGTTGATATGGTTTGAACCAACTTTTGCTCTATAAGCATTTGTATAACTGGTTGTATGACTGTTGCACAGATCGTATAACTGCTCCACCAGTTGTAAGATTGCTTCACAGGTTGCTTGTTTTTTCAATATATTGACGCCTCTTTGAAAATTGAACTTCCCATATTGACATTGTCAGATTCTTAGATTGAGAGTTTGAGTTCTCTTTTTACTGCTTGTATCTCTTATTAGGATCTCATGTCAATCTGTTTTCAAGAATCTCAGGCAGTAAATGATTTGTAATACAATATCATAGCTTAATCCTCTATGTCAAAATCTCATCCATGTCATCATATGAATATTTCTATTAAATTTATAACATATAATTTATGGAACTCTTAAAAAGTATAATTCTTGTTCAATAACCCATAAGAAGGTAACCTTCCCGCAACATTCGTAAAACTCTTTGTACTTTAATCAATACATTATGAATTTGCAAGTCTTAGTATATACCAACTTTCCAGGAATTCTCCATTGACCTATTAGATACTTGATAATATTAATATTAATATGAATATTTTTACAAGAATGCTTCCAATCATGCAGATGAATTGTAGCATATCGAACCATGAAATTACCTATCATGCTCTCGATTAGGGATTTTAACTCATGATTTATGAACTTATTATGATTTATTCTTAATTGAGCCCTTAAGTGGGATTCCATATGAGCCAAAAGAAGGTTAAAATATGAAAATGAGCCAAAAAGGGCTAAATTATGTACATGAGCCTAAAAAGGCTAAACCACGAGCATGAGCCTAATATAGCTAACACTTTGAAGATAAACAAATAAGATAACATCATGGGCATAAGGGAGTTGGTTAACTGACCATGAAGGCATAGGTCTAAATGACAAATGCCCAAAACTATGTTTGCCGATATAGGATAGAGATCATTTCACAAGTTGGATGATTCTAATTTTTTATGTGTCCCGAAAAATGGCTAACCATGGATACTTGCTAGCAAATTATGTCATGTCATGTCCTATGCCTGACAAGGTATAGACGGCTTAGCTGATCAGGTTGAGATCAGACTCCATACGCTCACATGGTGGTTTATGACGGTTCACTACTTTCTCCCACAAATAATTAAAGTAATTAAATCTACTTTACTTGGTCAATTATAAATTTAGTTTATATTATTGTTCTTTTCCAGTTGCCTTCACTTATATTTGAATTTTATTGTTATATTTCTAATCCCTTGATGTACTACCCTCTTGAAATGGTTTTGCATACCAATACATTCAACGTCTTGACCGTCTTTGGCACTACATCATTTCATGATGTAGGTTCTGGCTCTCAAGTTCGTGATTAGGCTTGTCATTAGGATCTCTATCTTCTGCTATTGGTGAGCCTCTTTCCTACCAGGAGGTTGGACGAGATATGATGCCTTCTTTATAGTTCTTTCCTTTCAATATTGGTACTTATTAGAGGCTTCACAGACTGATTTAGTTGTCAGAAAAATCTTGTAATTTTTTTATCTTATTTATCTTTACTATTGTATCTTCAGACATTAAGTGATATTAATGAACATTGATGAAAGACTTTTTCCTTTAAGAAATCTTATTTTATACTATTTCCTTTGTATTCATTATGTTAATTGTATGCTCATGTGATATGCCAGAACGTTCACTTGTACTAGCAATAGTATCAGGTGCGTGCCACGTCTAGGGCCTCGGCTTGGAGTGTGACAATTATCTAATCTTGGATTTAATCACTTTTGTTGTTGGTGTTAACCACTTGATGTTCAATAATTTTCATTACGTTTCTAGAACTTCAAAGCTTTATAGTTTATTTAAATACATTAGATTTTTAGTAATGTTTATTCATGCATATGTATGTCATAATAAAAGAGTAGGGAATGTAAAGTATAAGCATTTAACATGTAAACACCATCAATTCTTACTATGGCGATTGGGGAAGGTCGGCACATATTTTTTTGCATAACCTCGGCTCTGTTGTAACGATAATGTCACACCCCTTTTTAACAAAAAAAAAGATAATTTTTTTAAGTTTGAAAAAAGTTTTATTATTAAGTGACGAAAGATGAAAATTTATTTCGAAAAAGGCTTTTAGCAACCAAAACTCAAAGTCGCCACTTGGCATAAATCTGATGTGTCAAGCCACTTTTAAAAATCCTTTTTAAAAATAATTTTTGATTCTTTAAAACTGGTTTACAAACAGAGAATTCGGCTAAGGAATTCTATTGATCGAAAGGAAGGTGTTAGGCACCCCACGATCCCGTGGCTCGACCACGGTCTCTTCATAAAATGTATCGGCTAGTATGACACTATGAAATGTATAAGTCAAACAAAACACACACCAAGAAAATAAACAATCAAACAACCCAAAACTTCAAGAATAGTGTCTAGTCCAATTTATTACAAGCTGAAATAAAAATACTAAAATAAACCTACACTAACCTATACTAACCCTGAAATATGATCTATCCGACACCTAGGGCCCTCATCACGAACGTCTTTCGCATACAAGATACTTTGGGGCATTCTCCAGTGAATAAGTACAAATGACCTCGGGGCATTCCCTAGCTAAATGAATACACTTTTCAATTTCAAGCGACAAAATGAAACCATTTCAAGCACAAAATTCAATCATTCCACAATCGTCAATTTCTACAATTTGCCTACCCAACTTAAGATTTGCTTATTAAATTTCAGTCTAAAGCATGATACTATCGAATTTGATAAATTAACACTTATTTCAAATCATCCAATTAATCAACTCAAACTAGAATGCGCTTTTATCAGTTTCAATCTCCACCCCAAGTTTCAAAATCTAAGTCAAACATCAACGGCATACGCACTACAAGGAATTAAAACATGCTAAGCACACCTATTATTCGCACCCACAAACAATTAAAATTCAAGATAAAAGCAAAAAACGAGAGTAAGAAAATAATGGACCTCTATTGGAGCTTTGAATATACTGAAGATAGAATTGCATCCAGAAAACTCAACTTAAACCTCAATAACGAACTCCGCAGGAACCTTAATATACTCCCTTTTGTTCTATTTTTCATCAACTCAAACTAAAATCGAGAAATACTGAGAGATACGTACCCTTTTCTTACACGCCCCTACTGTTCAATTTGTTTTTTTTGGTGTTTTTCGCTGGAGTTGAGATTGGTTACGGCTGATTTTTGTTGATCTCCGGTGGATTCGCCGAAAACAGAGACGGAAGATATGGAATTGGTCAAGGGGTGAGGCTGGTGGTCATTTTTCAGCGATGGTTCACCGTAATCGTGACAAAACAGTGAAATAAGGTATTTTCTGGTGGCAATTCCAATGAGGATTTCTCAAAAAATACCCTCTCTTAACGTCGGTCTCTTTCTCGATCTCCCTTCTTCATTTCTGTGGTGATTTTCTTTCTTCTCCCTTCCTTTTCTCTGATCTCTCTCTGATTCTCTCTTAAATCCCTTTTGCTTTACTATTTTCCCTCATTTATGTGATGTGAGTGTGTGTGGGTGTGAATAGGTGTAATGCCCCGAGTCTCACTACTAAAAAAGGCCAAAAAGCGACGGCCAGCATCGCTTTTTTGGGCAAAAGCGACGGAATTCTATCATTTTTTTCTGTCTAAAAAAGGGGCGTTGGTTTTTAAAAGAGACGGCCAGCGTTGCTTTTATTATGACAAACAACGTCGTTTTTTGAGAATTTTTTTGTTATATTTTCAAAAAGCAACATTGTGCGTCGCTTTTTGTTCTTCAAGTGAAGAACAAAAAGTGACGTTGTGCATCATTTTTTGTTCATCATGTGATGAACAAAAAACGACGGACATCTTCGATTTATTAAAAAAAGGATTTTTTTCAGAAAAATTGACACTGTCCATCGTAATTTGAGAAAAATAAAGTATTATTTTTTAAAGAAAGCGACGCTGGTCGTCGCTTTTTGTTCTTTATAATGAATAAAAAGCGATGTTGGTCATCGCTTTTTGTTCTTCATAATAAATAAAAAACGACGACCATCGTCATTTATACTTAAGAAAAAAATTACCGATTTAAAAAGCGATGCAAAGCGTCGCATTTCTGAAAATATATTTAAGAAAAGCGACGGACAAAGGAGACCCTGTCCGCCGATTTTCTGCATTCTTTTGGAATGCAAATATTTACATTTTTGTATATCCCACCTGCCAAATAAATACAATTAATATACATGTCATGCAACAGACATTACTAATCATACAAAGAAATACATCATCAAAACATTTAAGTAATTCAAATCATCAACGTTTCAACAACATCCAAAACACTTATCCAATATTCAAAAACACTTAACAGGTAATTCAAAAACATTCAAAACACTTAAGTCTTTAAGCTTCTTAATTCAAAAGTTAAAAGTTAAGTTCAAAAATTAATGTCTAAAAAAAGTCTAGAAGCAAATCCAACTAACACTAACGAGTAGTGTCAATAAACTCATCACTTTCTGTTTCTTCTTTGCTACTTGAATCAGGACATGGAGAACGATGATGATGGCGACTCATGCTAACCACTTTTTTCTTGAGTTCCTCGATAGTCTTGCTCATGACTTCATTTTGAGCAATGGACTGTGAGAAGGCACGTGAGCAAGCTAAACACCGTCAATCGCCTCAAACTGACGTGAGGAACCAATACCAGCCCATCCAGCATGAAGACGTCGTAACATATTTCGAGAACCAAACTCATAGTTTTTCTTCTTTTTTTTCCTCCCGCCATTTTTCAGTCCAAATTTTATCTAATTCCTCCCGTGTAGGCTCGTTTGAACTAAATTGAGACAAGTAGCGTATAAATTCATTCTGCATATTAAAAAAGACACATTAGTAAATTTTACTGAATTTTAAAAAAGACAAGGATAGAAAAGAATGTTGTGTTTTATGTCCTTAATTCCCAGTAACATTAAGAGTCAAAACAAGCAAATCACAAATCTAAAAGATGATTGTGGAATATGACAGCAACATAAATACAATGCATATAAGCTCCCTGCAGATTGACTAGTAGGAACCCTTGGCAGAATAGTATCAAACATATATTATTGATGAACGAAAAGCACTAAGAAATTGCTATAACACTTTCTGATAGTGATTCTTTAGTAAGTATCTAATATGGCATTTAGGTTGTAGTTAATTATAAATTCCAGGTAAACTACTCTGAGATTCAAAGTTATAATTACCTTGTACATCTATTCGACTACTAGAAATTATAGGTGAGAAAAAGTTGAGTGAAAATACTGAGGGCCACTCCACATTGTATGATGAAACACCATTCCTCACGCCATTATCAGAAAATAAAACAAAAAAATAGATTTTTCATCTCAATAAAAGAGGAATAAATGCGCATATTGAATTACCACTGAATAAACACCCAAGTAACTAAAAACAAATCCTTGAAACCTTAAGAACCATACAGGTTACTTGCTAGTCGATAACAAAAGGTAGCCAATAGGAGAATGATATAGCTAATTAAAAATAAAGGTATAATAGATTAAATTATAAATATAAGTCTTACATGGCATTTTCAGCCCTTGGCTCTACCCACACATCTGGGTCCGACTCATTCATTTTTTCAGCAGATGTGTTCGTCTGAAGGCCTCAAGTCGAGTTGGTTTGCAACCCAAGTCCTTCTCCTACAAACAAAAAGAAAAATAAGCATAATCAAGTAATATTTAATGAATTTTATATAAACACATAAAGTAAAACCTAAGGTAACTACATACCATTTCTCAGACTATGACGCCGACACTCTTTGCACCTCCGGTGTGCAATAAGCCACCTGTTAAACTGGCTATAGCTTTCTTATTTTGCTCAGAGATTTCCTTATATTCAGGAGATTCCCAATAAATACACAATTCATTATATACGATTTTGAAAAGCCATTGTGCAACATTGCCTATACGTCTAACACGTTCAAGCCAATTATGTAGCTTTGAAATAGCATTCCTCTAAAAATAACTACACTACCGACAAATTGGGGACTGATCTTTCCCTTCTTGCCAAACCTCTTCACTCCCTTCATGGGAGAGATTTTCAGGTACATATAATCACTCGTCTGGAACTCGAGATCCTTTCTGCACATATCTACATACGATTTTTGTTAGCTTTGAGTTGTCTTGAGCCTCTCTCTGATCAACTAAACTTTCTCTAAGGTATCGAAGGTTGAGTCAGGCCATACCACTATGGCCTCACCGACTTTGAACCAACCAATTAGAGATCTACATCTCCAACAGTAGAGAGCTTCGAATGGAGCCATTTGAATAGTGGAATAATAACTGTTGTTGTATGAAAACTCAGTCAAAGGCAAGTGGTCATCCCAATTACCCTTAAAGTCAATTGCACACGCTCAAAACATATCTTTTAAAGTCTGGATGGTCCTTTCTACTTGACCATTGGTCTGAGGATAAAAGGTTGTACTGAGGTAAACTCGGGTAATAAGACCCTTTTGTAATATTTTCTAGAAATAAGAGGTGAACTGGGTACATCTATCTGAGACAATAGATAATGGAACACCATGCAATCTGACCAACTCTCTGATATAGAGTTTGGCATAATCCTTAGCTGAATAAAACATATGGACTGGAAGAAAATGCGTTGATTTGGTCATTCTGTCTATAATGACCCAGACTAAATCATGCTGACAATGAGTACGAGGAAAACTTATCACAAAGTCTATGTTCACTTCTTCCCACTTCCAAGTAGGAATACTGAACTCCTGTATGGACCCACTAGGCTTCTGATGCTCAATCTTAACTTGTTAACATGTTGAGCACTTAGTCACAAACTCTGCAATGTCTCTCTTCATCTCACTCCACCAATAGATCTCTCGCAAATTGCGGTACATCTTAGTGGCCCCTGGATGAATAGAGTAACACATACCATGTACTTCTGCAAGAATTCGCTAGCTTAAGTCATCAACACCTGGCACACACAAATGACCCTGACAACGCAAGACACCATCTCCACATTGGGAGAAAACCTCTACCTTCTAATCATTAACTGACTCTTTTATCTTGACTAGACTGGGATCTCTATCCTGCTTTTCCTTAACTTCGGAAACTAAGATGATTTTGAATTATTTTGAGCCCACATACTACCTTCTGCTGAATCGACTAAGCAAATACTTAGTTTGGCTAATTGATGAACTTCCTGGACTAACTTCTTCTTACTGTCCTCAACATGAGAAACACTACCCATAGGTAGTCTACTAAGAGCATCAGCCACTACATTGGCCAAGCCTGGATGATAAAGAACACTCATGTCATAATCCTTCAAGATCTCTAACTACCTTCTCTGACGGAGATTAAGATCTTTCTGTGAGAACATGTATTGGAGGCTTTTGTTATCTATGAACATATCTACATGCACTCCATATAAGTAGTGCCTCTAAATCCTTAAGGCAAAGACTAATGCTACTAACCCAATATTATGAGTCAGATAATTCTTCTCATGGGGCTTAAGATATCTGGAGGTGTAGGCTATGACCCTACCATGTTGCATGAGGAAACAACCCAAACCTACCCTGGATACATTACAGTATACGAATACCCATCTGGACCATATGGAAGAATCAAAACTAGAACTGAGGTGGGTCGAGTCTTCAGCTCCTAAAAACTCTTCTTCCATGAATTTGACTACTAAAATTTGACTTTTTTCTGAGTCAATCTGGACATAGGGGATGCAATAGATGAAAATGCCTCACCAAACCGTCTATAATAGCCAGCTAAACCCAAGAAACACCTGATATCTGATGGAGTGATGGTTCTAGGATAGTTTCTCACTGCCTCAGTCTTTTAAGGATCAACTCTAATGTCATCACCAGAAATAATATGACCAAGGAATGCTACTGACCTTAGCCAAAATTTTCACTTACTAAATTTGGTGAATAATTGATGATTTTTGAGAGTATGCAATACTATTTTAAGATTGTCTGCATGATTATGCTCACTGTGGGAATAGACAAGAATGTCATGTATCAAGACTATAATGAACATATCCAAGTACTGCTTGAACACATGGTTCATCAAGTCCATGAAAGATACTGGGGCATTGTTAAGACCAAATGACATGACTAAGAATTCAAAGTGACCATACCAAGTATGGAAGGCTATTTTTGGAATGTCACATTCTCTGACTCTGAGATGATGATAGCCTGATCTGAGGTCTATCTTAGAGAAGTAACTGGCACTCTGGAGTTGGTCAAACAAGTTATTGATTCTGGGAAGTGGGTACTTGTTCTTGACTGTGACCTTATTTAGCTGATGGTAGTCTATGCACATTTTGAGAAAATCGTTTTTCTTTCCCACGAATAGAACTGATGCATCTCACGTGGACACACTAGGTCTGATAAACCCCTTGTCTAGGAGATCTTTTAACTTTTCTTTTAGTTCTCTGAGTTTTGCTGGTGCCATTCTATATGGCAGAATAGATATAGGCTGAGTATATGGGAGAAGGTCCATGCCTAAATCTATTTCCCTTTTGGGAAGAATTCTGGGAAGATATTCTGGGAACACATCTGAATATTCATTCACTACTGGGACTGATTTAAGACTGGGAGTTTTGGAACTAGAGTCCTTTACTCGAACAAGATAATAGACACATCCCTTGGATATCATTTTCCTTGCCCTTAGGTAGGAAACAAGCTGACCATTGAAGGGTGAAGTATTACTCCTCCACTCTAGGATGGGTTCATTTGGAAATTGAAACTGGACAATTTTGTTTTTGCATTTGAATGTGGCATAATAGGAATGAATCCAATCCATGCCGAGAATGGTATCAAAATTAGTCATCTCTAATTTGACTAAGTCTACTGAAGTGACTTTCCTGAATACCATAACCGGATAGTTCTTATATACCCGTTGGGCTATGATAGTTTTACCCACTAGGGTAGAGAATGAGAAGGGATCTACTAGAATTTTGAGACTGATTCCAAAATCAACTACTATATAAGGAGTAACAAAAGACAAATAAACTCATGGATCTAGCAAAGCATAAACATGTATATAAAAGATCAGCAATGTACCAGTGACCACATCAGGAGAATTCTCCTGGTCCTATCAGGACTGAAGAGCATAAAGTCTATTTGGGCGTTGCCCACTAGTGGCGTTGGAAGTTGCACCCTGCTGATTTGGGCAACCGGACTGAGTTGAGAAATGGTTAGGCTGACCCTGAAAACTTGACTGGGGATAATCTTTGACTCTATGGCCTATCTTGACACATCTAAAATAAACATCACTGCTAGCTCTGCAAATACCTTGATGGTGCTTGCCACAAGTCTGACAAAGAGGATGAGTTCGAGAACTGCTAACACTGCTCTGAGACTTAGAGCCTGGTGCCCTATCTTTGTTACCATTCCTGAACTTAAGAACTGGAGCACTGGATGAGGAAAGAGATGGAATTGAGGACTTTGGGTGGAACTGAGAATAATTCCCACTCCCTGACTTAGGTTGACTAAAATTGAAGCTACCTATTTTAGCTCTCTTATTCTACTTTTCTTTCTCCTTATTCTTCTACTCCTCTATATGCTGAGAATGGATCATTAGCCTAGATAAGTCCATCTCACTAATAAATATGGCATCCCTACACTCTTTGACCATGCTATTATTCACTCTAGACACAAACTTACTCAGTCAGGATTCGTTATCTGCCACCACATGAGGAGCATATCGAGCTAGTTAAGTAAACTTGAGAGAATACTCTTTCACCGTCATGTTTCCCTACCTAAGGTTGATAAATTCTAACACCTTAGTATCTCTTAGCTCTAGAGGAAAGAAACTATCTAGAAAAGTAGTGGAAAACTCCTTCCAATCAATAGGCCCTGCATCTATAGCCCTCTCTGTTTTCCACTATTTGAACCAAGCTTGAGCCACGTCCTACAATTGATATGCAGTTAGCTCAGCACTCTGGATAGTAGTCATACCCAAAATATCAGTAATATTCTGCACTTGATCAAGATACTCCTGAGGGTCCTCATATGATTTAGACCCGGAAGAAGAAGAAGGATTCATTCAGGTGAAGTCCCAAATTCTAGCTGCAGGAAAATTGGCCACTGGGTTGGCCGAAATAATATTTTAACGTTCGTTTTGGGAAGCAACTGAATGGGCAAGAGTAGTGAATGCAGCTCTGAATTTAGTATGGAAGAAATGTTCGCCTAAAGGATTAGGCTGATCGTGCTGAGGGGCTAGCTGATCTCCTGTTCCTCTTTACTGAGTCCTGTTTGGAGGCATTTTTTTGTAGATGAAAGAGAAAAAAGAATTAGACTGAGATTTTAACTGGAGCTCATGCTCACTTGCACGATATGAATAATGAAAGAAGGGAAACTATTCCTAAAACATATCATAGCCTCCTGCACATAAATGTGGTGCGCTACACACCTATGTACAAAACTCTACTAGATATGGCTTTCAGACTTTCTAGGACTCTATTGAACCTTAGGCTCTGATACCATGTTTGTAACGCCTCGAAGCTGGTACCCCAGACACTACATGGTGCTAATAATCACAAAGGACCACTAGCTAATCGATGACTGATATCTGTAATTGAGCACTGGATAATAGTAATATTGTAATAACAATATAACTAAAATAAATGCAGAAATTTGGCGAAAAACTTGCCATAAGGTTCAAATACTAAACAATACCGAATAAAAAAATATCTGAACAACGTATGATAATACCAAGACTAAAATAACTATCTGAACATGCTATAGTCTAAAAACGTTTAAATTGTCTGAATAAGGAGTTGATGGGACATATCCCCAACTAACTCCATATACTAAAAATAACTAAGTATTGAAATACTGAAAGAATGAAATAATCATGTTCTCAAAATATGAGGACTCACCACTGACTCTGACTACTGATATCTGAGCTACTAAGCGCGATCGAGAACCTGAGCATCCGAACCTATGGTATAAAATACCATAGTGCAAAAGAAAAGTATATGTCAGTATGTGTGAATATAATGGTATGCAAAGTGAGGTAAGACCGAATGGAAGGGTTTGTATGCATGAACTAAACTGACTGGATAACATGAACATGACTGCGTAAGAATACATGCATGAATACCTAACTGAAAATGAAATCATAAGGATTCTAAATACTGAGTTTACTGACAACATGGATTACTGATAACTGATATAATTGATAATTGAGTGACTGTGTCTGACAGTACTGATTCTAATGGAACTAGCTGAGTTCCATACTAAGCTTTGTGACTGTATTTGACAGTCTTAAAATCTGTAGAACTATTTGAGTTCTTTACTGAAGACTGAGACTGAGACTGTGGGAGGTAGTCATCTAACCGACATGCCCCAAATAAGATATTATAGCTGAATTGGGGTCCAATATGTAACCCCAATTGGAAGGGTGTCAATACTGTGCCACTGGTAAGGACAAGCTGTGAGTGACCCTCATATGTCAGGTAATCTAACGAGAATGGTGGGACCCTCATCTGACAGGTTAAGCCACCTTATGAACCCTCATCCGACAGGTTTTGATGTCTCAATCTACGTTGGCTACAGAGATTTGGAATGTAAGGACTGCTTCTAAGAATCACACCCTATGCTGGCAGCTGAGTTCCTATCCTTGGGTTGACTGATAGAATATTACCAAATTCTGTTAACTGACTGAGTTATTGAGGACTGAACTAAATACTAATGAGTTTTACTGAGTTCTGAGACAGACTAAATTCTACTGATCATGGCTTGACTGAGGTTATCTTGAAAATTGACATTGACACAAGGCACACATCTAAATTGTCGGGTATTAAATACCCCCAGGACTCTATAGCATGAAAATAAATGAGACATAACACTACTTGAACACATGACCATAGTCAATAATTCATAATACTATCATTGAGGGATTTCATGAAGCATTAGCACGTCATAAGCTTACACATGAATGGGAATACATGCTAATGTAATATATTTTCACAAATCCTTACTTATGAGTATTCCACCAAATCATTACAAGACATAGCTTTAGCATGGGAGTCATTTTGAACATGTGGGTACATCATGAATTCATCATTGAGATCACAAATAGGTCATAATACCCAATTCTTATTCACTTAGGCATTTTTACAAACACATGAAAGACATAACCTTTTCTAGGGCATGAATCAACAACCAATACATCATGGCTATATCAACCACTTTAAATTTATGGATTTCAATCCACATACTAACATAAAGTCATGAGAATTCAATAAAGATTCAATCTTGAAAATCATATCACAACATAAACATGTGTACAATCTAACCCACAAGATGGAATTCAAAATTCATATTTGAAAAGGGTTTCTTGAACTCCAAGGGTGAAATGGATCCTTGGATGAACACTTTACATACCTTGGTTGACAATTTCTTAAAGATTGATGAAAGAAAGCTTGAGTTCTTGAATTGAAATTAATCACCTAGGGTTTTTTTTCTTGAGCACTTGTGAAATAATGAATGTATTTAGCCAAAAGAGGGATAAATTTCGTGTTATAAGGGCTGAAGGTTGGGGTAAAATGACCTAATTATACTTAAGAACGCGGT
This sequence comes from Capsicum annuum, assembly GCF_002878395.1. Classification (NCBI taxonomy): domain Eukaryota; kingdom Viridiplantae; phylum Streptophyta; class Magnoliopsida; order Solanales; family Solanaceae; genus Capsicum; species Capsicum annuum. The sequence continues at coordinate 203,260,918 of NC_061119.1, read as the reverse complement.
CATTTAATGACTGAAACTGGGCACTAACACGTTTGGCGATGCGGCGCGTCGATGCCACTTGATGCGTGACGCTATGATCACACCGTGTCTTAGGACTTATGACTGGTAGTTTGGAAACAATATTAACCAATGCGATTGTCAATGCGATGTGCCAAGATCATGTTGGTCCACTATTTTGGACTTCCATACATGGTCTAAACAAGGTCCAAAAAATTCAAAACTTATCCAAAAACACCTATTGACCTTCCTGATCATGAATTAACAAAAATATAGACCATTAAAGGACATTAAGGTCGCGAAATGAGATTTCCAACTTTTGAAGGCTAAAAATAAACTACATCTGGAAACTTAGCTAGAATTTTTTAAGTCTGGGACTTTTGAAGGCTAAAAATAAACTACGTCTGGAAACTTAGCTAGAATTTTTTAAGTCTGGGACCCCTTAACAAGCTTAAAGGACTAAACTAAGCTTAGAAATTTTGTGGGATTTTACAATAGGTATGTGTGTATGAAACAGTGTATATGTATATGGTGGTTTTTGTGAGTGAATTTTCTGTGTGTCCTCAATTCTATTTTTGATGGGGTATGTATATGTAAGAGTGTGTGCGTTTCTAAGGTATGTGAGCTGTGAGGGTCGTTTGGTTTGAATACAAGTTATACTGGGATTAGTTAAGTTGGGATAAGTTATGCTGGGATTAGTTATGCTGAGATTATGAATTGTATAATTTTCAAGAATAAGTTGTTTTTTTTACAAAAATATCCTCTACCGTATTTTATTTTTCTTATATTTCTTTGCAAGCTTTATTTATTCATTCTTAAAAACAAAATTTTCATCTTATTTAGTTTAAATATTTTTGTGTGTGCATTCTCATGATTGTGCCGTATGTTTTTTAAAAATAAAACTTCATCTTAAATTTGTTAAAGTAAAAAGATTTTATTGTTTCTATCACTTCAGTTAGCGCATATCACTCTTATATTATAAAATATTAAGGTTATATTTATTTTAATCGATATATAAAATGTAAAATTTTAGGTGATAAAAAGACTATTTAACTAAAAATATGTAATTAAATAGTGGAGTCACATTTTTATAAGAGAAATCAAATTATAAATAAACATAAGAATGAAGCAAACAAATTCAACATATAATATATTCATAAATAAAAACTATATGTATAGTTTAATTTTTAATAGAAAAATATATTATAAAAAAAATAACGAGTTGTGAAGGAAATTGTATTGAAAAATATGAGAATATACATGGATGCGAAAAGTGATGTATAAAAGAGGATTTAAGGAAGATATTTCTGTTATTTTACATATTTTATCCTGGGATAAGTTATTTCGGTATTACTATACCACCCAAAGGTAGAATAACTTTTTTCAGTACTAATTATTAATCATGGAATAATTTACCCCACACTTTACAACCAAACAAGGAATTAAGGGGTACTAAAAAGTTATCCCAGGACTATCTCTTTTTATTCCTCACACCAAATTACTCCTACTCCTCTGTGAGAAAATTCCCCCCTTTTCTGTGTGGGTATTGTGAATATGTATATACTGTGTGTGAGAATTGTGTGTGTTTCCTTATTATTCTCTTATAGGTTTGTTAGGATGGAAAAAAAAACGTGATGGGGTACGGGAGTATGAGGGTAGGGGGTACGTGGGTATGGGTTGTGCTAGGAGTAGGTTGTTATTTTTTGTTATGAAATTGTTGAAAGTTGATTATTATTTTTGTCATTTTATGAAAAAATTATCAACTAAAAAGGGGTGTATGGTAAGGTGGGGTAAATGGGTAAATTCGACTTTTGGGAGGGACAAAATCAAGTGTCTACATCAATTTTTTTTCAATACAATATTATTATGGGCCCTGAAATTTATCTACTTTGATTGTAACGAAAAAAAATTCCATAAAAGTTGATATAGAATGTAATTCTTTTAGGATGATAATCACCACAATGCAGTTGAAGGGATAGTTACAGTATACAGTTCAAACGAAGGCACCCTAACGTGCTTTGGACAATGATTGCCAAATTTAATTTGTCATACGAGTTCATATCGAAAAAGAAAATTCAAAGTGATGTCTTAAAGAAGTCATTTTTCTCTATATACTTCATAATTTTTTATTAAATTATTATTTAAATAAAAAAGATAATAATACCAGACAAAGCTCTTCATAGATAGATATCTTTGAGTTGCATACTTTTGATCTACTTCATATTTTTTTTTTCACATCTTCTCAGCAATGTTTTAAGTTTGAAAGTACCTATAATTATGTAGCTTTTACTTATTACATTGTAGTTGTATATAATCTAATCTTAGATTTAATCATGTTTGTCATTGGTGTTAACCACTTGATGTTCAATAATTTTCATTATATTTCTAGACTTCAAAAGCTTTATAGTTTATTGGCACAATACATAAACATGTCCTTTAACTTGGCTTCAGATCACATCTATGACCACCAACTTTGGGTGTGCACAAGTAGACACTTAAACTTGTATAAAGTCAGACAAGTAGACACACACATCCTATGTGGCATTCTACATGGCCAATTGTTGTCATGCGTGGCATCCTATGTGTATTATGCCACATAGAACGTGTGTGTCTCCTTGTTCAACTTTATACAAGTTTAAGTGTCTACTTATGCACACTCAAAATTAGAGGTCATAAATGTGATTTAAAATCAAGTTAAAGGGCATGTTTATGTATTTTGCCTAGTTTATTTAAATACACTAAATTTTTAGTAATGTTAATTCATGCATAGGTATGTTTATAATAAAAGAGAGAATGTACAGTTAAAAGCATTTCAAATTGAATTTCAAAATATGAAGCGAAAATCACAACACGTATTATTATGTCGTCAAATTAAAACTTTCAAAAGAGGCAACTTATGAGTATAATGCCGAGATGATATAAAATTTAAATACATTAAGGTAATTGTTCTTTAATATTATGAACATATAAAATAAGAACAAAACATCCTACTCTAGCCACTTATACATAACGTGGCATTCTTTATTCATGTAGAGAATTTAGTAGGCGTTTGTCCATAAAAATCAAAAAGATATTTATTTTATTTAGAATTTTTAAAGTTAAAAATAGAATTAGAGTTGTGTTTGGTCATAGTATTTTCGAGTTGATATTTATAATTCAAATGTATTTTAAAAACAATATAGGAAGTGAAAATAAATTTTTAAAAATTTAAATTTTATGAAAATGGAGTTTTTTTATGAAAATATCTCAGTATAAAGTTTACAACTGTTGTACTTTGGTCTAGGTTCATGGATATATCGACGCTTTATATATAATGTTAGATTTGGAGTCAACTCGGACAAGCTCGATTTTTATGCAATATGAAAAAAATTGTTTCAACATGGAATAACTATAATAGTTTTTAATTTTTAAATACCATAAAACGTCATTCTAAATTGCTAATTGACTTTTTTACGTTTTAAATTAAATATATTCTTTTAATGTGGTACTCACGTGCAATGCAGTACCCTGAACTAATAAAATTAAAAAGAAAAAAAAAACAAATGACATATCAATAATGTAAAAACCTTTCTAGAACTTTCGCCAATATGCCTATTAGTGATAACCTAGAATGTTTCATCTATGATTTGGATTTTCTTTCAAACTCCATATCCCAAAAGATTAAAATCCCAACGAGGACGTAGCTCCATTTTTCAATTGATTCAAATGATTTTGCAAATTAAAACTAGTGACATTTAACCAAGCTTCAAATTTGATCAATTCCTCTGCATTGAGCTGCTCGATTGACTCCCACGTACTTTTCTGCATAGTTTCCATCACTTTGTCATACACATTTTTTGTTAGCAATTGCGATGTCTTTCCTGAGATCTAATTCATCAAGTCCGCTTTGGAGTTCTTTCACTCTATTTCGTGCTTGAGCTACGACTAGTTGAGTACTTTCACTTAATTTCAAATCAGGATTCTGAAAACGAGAAACAACCGCATCAACTGTAGAGTAAAAAGCAAAACGATTACCAGTCACAGAAAAACATCATTCCAAATTCAACATCACATTCCTTAATGATATTGCTAGATTTTTTTGTATAAACAAAAGATTACGAATGAAATATTTTATGGGAAATGATATGTCACGACCCTAACCGAGGCCCTAGCAGCAACGAGCATCCCGAACCATGAAGGCCTGAGAATCCTTCTCTAACTGAAACTCATATACACAATTTATATACTGTAAGAAAATGCGGAAAACAAAAGGAAACATGGTCACTTTAATATCTCAACCAAGTAATGCCAACATAAGTTCAATAAGACTCAAATCATCTAATACACTTCTGTGAAATCTCTACTACAACTGAAAACAACAATCTATATGAAATCGAGACAAGGCCCTTGGTTGGACCATCAACTAAAGACAAATGAGATCAACATAAGGGAACAAGATGCCTTCCAAAGTAGGGGAGACTCACAACCTCCGAATGTCTAACAACAATCTACTATTTAGTAAGACCGTTAAACTGAGCCTCAGAACCTGAAATATAGAGGGGGACAGTACAGATGTACTGGTATGCAAATCAATCCAAAATAATGTGCATTAATAAATAACATAAGTGAGAGTATTTTATGAAAAAAATACATCATCATAAATCATTTGAAAATCCATAGGCATAGTAAATAGGCCTTTAAAAACAGTTCTGCAAACCAACTCAACATCTTTGTTTTAGTTCCGGGCTAGTGGTATACTCTACAAGTCTGATATTTCATGGGCTATATGGAATCCGTCATTGACTCGGCGGGCAAGACCCCAACCCAAGTTTTCCACAAGAGTTGGAGTTTCTGAGTCTGATACGCCACAGGGCACTAGGCCAGCATATCATCCCTCTTGGGAATAAAATAACCCGTATAGGCAAAACACGATTTTGAGCAATGAGTTATTTGAACTCGTGCCTTCTTTGGGTAACCACCTAATATCTCTTAAGCTCATTTTTACCTTTTCTGAACATGCATATTTAAGAACTCAAATTCTAAAAATCTCAAGAAAATCTGACTTCTATTCTGTTCTGAGTCTATTATGGCATTATCTATTTTGGTATCATCATACTGAGACTTGCAAGTCATATCTCTAGGCCACACATTATGATATTTCATCTCTCTTTAGTAAAAACAGTTTTCGGACCACCAAAACATTCATACAACTCTTAACATTTGTCAAATTATGCAAAGACTCTCTCTTTTTAACATTTCAACAAACATGTGGTGGTCAAGTATTTTGTGAAGAATCATGCAACTCTTAAAAATCATGTCTTCTCATTTATCTAAACAAGAAAAATTCCCTCTCTTCAATTCATAATTAAAATCAAGTCTTAAACAATATTAAAGACATTTGTAATATGCTTTTCAATATGAAATTGAACAATTCATAACATATGAACACAAGGGACTTTTATAACAAGAGAGAGATTTTAATTATTCATGCTCTCAATTAAAGTTTCAAATGTCAAACCATATGTGTACATATATATAAATGAACAATAATCAAGTTTAGGATGGGGGGAGGCCTCTAGACCAAAACTTTATCATCGAGAAAGATTCACAATGCATAATTGTAGTTGAAATTTCAATACCCTTTCATAAATTCATGATTTCTCAACGTTTAAATTTTATTAAAACAATTTCATCATGACCATGTAGTTTAGAAAAACTCCACGTACCTTAGATGATCTAATTCGAAGAAGAGAACTCGATTCTTGATTTATTTTTTGGAAACGTTTTCCTAAGAGCTTGGGTATTGATATTTTTTGAGGTATAGGGTCTTCTTGGAGTAGGAGAAGAAATAATAATGTTAAAATGCTCTTTGGTGCTTCAAATCTTGTGTTTTCGATGGTTTTGGGTGAGTTAAATTTCCTAATTGCCCCTTAATTACGTGGATTCAAAAGCTAGAAAAAAGGGGTGAAATAGAGCGTGTGTTGCATGCTCTGGAGCGCCAAAATAGAGCGTGCGTTGCAGCTCTATCGTACGCCCTTGCAGGGGTGAAATGGAGCGTGCGTCACATGCTTATCACATGCAGCTACTGGTTCTGACGAAAATAGTCATAAATTTTCGCTCGGGTATCGGATTTAGGCAAAATTGATATCATTGGAAAGCTAATTCAATTATCTACAATTTGGTGATCTTGGCTGAAAAAACTCCACATATAATAAGAGTTATACATTCTCAAAGTTAACCCTTGTAGAATCGAATACCAAACTTTGGATGAATCAAAGATTCTTAGCTCAACTTTGCTCTAGGCGGTTTCTATGGACAATTTTCACTTAGAAAGCACTTCCCTTACTAGGATAAAGATCATGACACATGAATTAAAATATGAATCTGGGTATTAGAATTTACACACGTAGGAATGACGGTTTGATTTCCATCTCAAAAATATGGGGCGTTACATTATCTCCCCCTTGGGATCATTCATCCCCGAATTATGGGTAGGGCCCTATTGAAACTCTATAAGTGTAGAATAAAGAATGAAATCTCGCATTGAATACTTTTCCTCAACCGAATATGCAAAGGAATAAAATGAGCTTTATGATAACCCCTAATGAAACGCATGCACACGAAGTGTGAGATAATAAGGATTGACATAGAGAGGACCTTGCACACGATTCATGATCATCACAACATAAGGCATGAGTAAATTTGGTGATAATAGGCTTGATTTACATTGGTACTAATCATGAAATACGGTTTTATCGAAGACAAGAAATCGAAGCATTCTCCACCTTACAAAATACCACAAACAAACATTACACTTAGAAACACTACTCATCTATGCCCCAAACAACAAATAACATACTTCATTATTCCCAACTTACAATTCTCCCAAAACACATCTAACCACACGAGTTTAAGTCCCAATGCATAGTATTTTTATGTTGAAGCCTAATTCAAAGGAAAGAGGTGCTAGCTTTAGCTACGGGTCCCTGTACTCTATACCCCATTAAGAAAATTACTTCACCTTTTTATCACCGTCAAACACACTCGAGTTTTAAGTCAAGGAGCACCAACCACATAGCCCATTGGTTTGCGTTTTCATCAATTACAACATTTAAGCCTATCAATAATACACCCACTTCATGGATCTCCCCACTAAGACCAACCAATTCAATTATTCTCACTAAGATTTTTTCCACATAAATCCTTCTTAACTATCTTATGTAATGAAAGTTCATCTCTTTCTTTCCCTTTCTCCTATAACCTTAGCTCAAGAAATCACATCGAATTATCGTCTTCAAAAATATCTACTCCCCCCACCTAACACACTACAACGCTTCCACAGCCACCATCATAATAACATACGGAGGGTTATTAAAGGACCTGAACATAAGCATCATGAAAGGGGAGTGACACTATTCAACTGTAACTCATACTTATTGGACTACTCAACGTGGGATATGAGATGAAGATAAGATACAATAGGAACAAAGTGCTTCATATGTCAAATGTCTAGATCATGAGTAGAGAGTTGTTATGGCATAAACACAACACAACATAGATTCTTAGGACAGACCACAGTGAGAAAACATGAGTGCATACATCAGGAGTTGTATAACATAAGGCCGAAATTCATGGAGTCGGCGATTGAGGCAAGGATTTCTACTTGGATCCATTGCTCCTCACTTAAGAACTTGATATGGCCATGAGTTCGCATAACTTCCTCTCATTCGTCTAGACCCGACATAGCATGAATTGGTAACATATAGGAAGCATAGTTTTTCTTAGAACTAAACATGTTATAAGACATGGATATTTCTTGGATCGTGAGCATCATATCATAGAGCTTGAATACACGAAAGACCAGATTTACTGAGGCATCATTGCTTCTAATTTGGAGGTCGGAACATTACATGAGTTATATAGAGAATTCAGACCTTTGACATAGGCAGGACTTGAATACATAAGGCATTGTTAGATGTCCATTCAAATCAAAGTAGGAGGAGCTTGCTTGAATAGGAATTGATTTAACATGATTCTTACTCGAAACTTGACACCAAAAGAAAATTTGGGGGCTACTTTAATCCATCATCTCCCCCTTAGACCAAAGTCACACTTCTAGACTTGCGAACATAACCTCACATCAACATCTATAGTCTCAACTCTCAACACATAAGAGACATCACCATATACTTAAACTCTAAACTCTCCCTGATGAACTATAACTATACTCTGAAGGCCTTGCTTTTCCATAAATGCTACTCTTAACTTTCGCTAGCCTCTATAACCATCACTCTACAACTCCCACTCTCATGAGTATATACATCCACATTCCTTATCACAAAAAGGGGGGCGGCGGAAGGGTATTAGTATATATATGAATAAAACTCCTCTCATTAATTTCTAATACAAAGACACTAAATTTTTTTCAAGGACATTTGTTCAAGTACACTAATCATAACTTTCTCTAACACCCAAAGTCACCAACTTATGACTAGCATTATTATGGGTATGGACATCCAGGCTTTCAAACACTTAACACTCAATCTTCAACTCCTTAGAATAGTCGCATTACACCTCTAATCACATAACTTACAACCTAACAAACTTTGTAAAACCATACCCAAGGATCACCTTGCCTGCCTATATTTCCTCAAATCAACTCTAATGAACACCGCACAACAACTCACCAAACTTTTTCATACTATAATTTCAAGAACACGAACTAGGTATGTAAAACACTTATACACATAAAACTTTATCTAACAACATGCTACCTGCAGGACAACTTATTCTCCTTTACCCACCGCTTATCCGCTTAATGACTCAACCACAATTTATCATTATAATACTAGTCTCATGTATATATATAAATATAAATATCATACTTATCCACTCCTCATTACACAAGTTTCCAACCTAGGCTATTTTCAAACACTACACTAAGCCAACTAATTCATTCCCATAAAACATGAATTATCAATCTGGAGTTACTATTCTTACCGTTGTACTCTACATCTAAAGTTCAATCCTATTGTCTAACACCAATTATGTAACACCGATGAAATATGTCATATACTATAATAGTCCATAAAATTGGGAAATCAACTCAAATACCTAATTTCACTTAATTACTACCTATAATCACATCCGCTCTATGACATCACAGTGATACCTCAAAACCCACTACATACTTCTTACATGTAGTACTAGTTTACAACAACTAGAGAAAATCAAGAGGGGAGGGGGGGGGGGGGGGGGAGTAATGTAACATAATGAGGATAGTCAATCTTAGTCTTATAATATAATCCATTGCAATGTTATCAACATATTCTACTTTCTCACATTGAATCTACTTACCCGTGCACACATTTGGACAAATTTCAAAATTCCTTAAATATCACTAAGTTTCCCCCAAGTTAGCCTATACTTATAAATTGTTGGTGAATCTACCCTTTTCCGTTTACCACTTATAGATGATTTCTACAACCACTATTACTATCAAGTCTAAGTTTCTTTACTATTTTTTAATAAATAATAATCTTAGCCAGCCACTTCCTTCACAGACTGCCGTACAACCTACAAATATTGCTACTACATTAGTCTATCCCTATGAAATGGTAACCCAACCCTCAATCAACAGTTACACAACTAAACTAGCTTCCTTATGAAAATTTTACCCTCGTTCTGACTTCTCAGCATGTGACATCATATTACTAACTTTGAGATCATTTTACTACCTATAGGGTATGACACCTTAGCACATATTACTACTCGGTAGAAATATCGCACAGTCTCACATATATTACTACCCTTAAGCATGACAACTACGACAAGAATTTTGAAATAGACGTAATATACTTCATACATCAGGCTCAAATGCACGATTGATGTAGATAGGGGTATAAGCTCAAATCAATACTCTTTAAAGCACTTATGGAATCCTCTCAAGTCCTTGTCCAATTTCATAATTATTCATGACTAAATAAAAAAGGACCACATCATTTAGATTCTAAGCTTCTGCACTTGAATCACCTCGACAATGAGACATATCTAAGAACATTAGAGTAAGGAAAGGATTGGGGTAACTTTACTTTCATATGGACGATGTCATATCATGAACTAGAGTATGAAAGAGGAACATTCTGACTCTATAAAGCTAACTAAAACATGAAGAAAGGGAAACATTCCTAAATGCCTTGTAGCCTTCTACTTATAAGTGTGGTGCACTACATACCCATAAATAGGACTCTACCCGATGTAATTTTGTAGACACCCTGGGACCATGAACTGTGCTTGATACCAAGTTTTCATGACCCAAACCGAGGTCCTGGCCATGACGAGCATCCAGAACCATGAAGGTCCGAGAGCCCTTCTCTAACTAGCAATCATATACACAATTCATATACTGTAAGGAAATGCAGAAAACAAACAAAAACATGGTCACTTTAATATCTCAACCGAGTAATTCCAACATAAGTTCAATAAGACTCAAATCATCTAATTCTGCGAAATCTCTACTATAACTGAAAATAACAATCTATATGAAACTGAGACAAGGACCCCGGTTAGACCATGAACTAAAATCAAATGAGATCAACATAAATGAACAAGATGCCTTCCAAAGTAGGGGAAGCTCACCAACTCTGAAGGTCTAACAGTAATCTACTATTTAGCAAGATCGCTAAACTGAGCCTCAGAACCTGAAATATAGGAGGGTCAATACAGATGTACTGGTACGCAGGGCAATCCAAAATAATGTTCTTTAATAAATAATATAAGTAAGAGCATTTTATGAAAAAAATACATCATCATAAACCATTTGAAAATCCATGGGCATAGTAAATAGGCCTTTAAAAATAGTTCTGCAAATCAACTTAACATCTTTGTCTTAGCTCTAAGCTAGGCGATACACCCTACAAGTCTGATATTCCACGGGCTATATAGAATCTGCTATTAACTCAGCGGGTAAGCCCCCAACTTAAGTTTGCTGCAAGAGTTGGAGTTTCTGAGTCTGATACGCCACAGGGCAGTAAGCCAGTGTATAATCCCTTTTAGGGATAAAATAACCCGTATTGGTAAAACATGATTTTGGGAAATGAGTTATCTCAACTCGTACCTTCTTCAGGTAACCATTTAATATCTCTTAAGCCCATTTTAAACCTTTTTTGAACATGCATATTTAAGAACTCAAATTCTAAAAATCTCAAGAAAACCTGACTTCTATTTTGTTCTGAGTCTGTTATGGCATTATCTGTTTTGGTATCGTCATACCAAGACTTGCAAGTCATTTCTCTAGGCCACACATTATCATATTTTAGCTCTCTTTATTCAAAACAGTGTTCAGACTACCAAAACATTCATACAATTCAAGGGAATTTATACTTCAAAACATATGTCAAATTATGCAAAGAATCTTTTCAATATTTCAACAAACATATGGTGGTCAAGTATTTTGTGACAAACCATGCAACAATAACAACAACAACAAACCCAGTATATTCCTACATAGTGGGGTCTAGAGGGGGAGGGGGGTAAGATGTACCAGGCCATACCACTACCTCCGGAGAAGTAGAAAGGTTGTTTCTAATAGACCCCCGGCTCAAGACATGAAATAATACACAAATCCTTAATAAAGCATGGAACAAGATGACAGTACATACCTACGCCACCCACAAGGAATAATAATTAAAGAGCAGTAAACAAACTTGTAATAAAGAATGCAACAAGGTGTTATAACAAGAATAATACCCTACCAAGTAATGTCCTACCCCAGCAACCCAAAAAGGCACTAGCCTTCTATCCTAATCCGTGCCCTCCAGATCTTCCTATCTAGGGTAATGTCCTCTGTGAGTTGTAACTGCTCTATGTCCCACCTGATAACCTCTTTCCAGTATTTCTTTGGCCTACCCCTACCCCGCCTGAAACCATCCAAAGTAAGCTTCTCGTACCTACGAACCGAGGAATTCATACCCCTCCTCTTCACATGTACAAACCATCTCAAACGGGCTTCTCACATCTTTTCCTCCACCGAAGCCACTTCAACCTTTTCCCGAATAGTCTCATTTCAAACTCTATCATCCTTAGTAAGCCCATATATCTAATGCAACATCCGCATTTCCGCCACCTTCAATTTTTAAATGTGAGAGTTCTTGACTGGCCAACATTCCGCTCTATACAACATAGCTGGACGGACTGCCACCCTATAGAATTTGCCTTTAAGCTTAGGCGGTACCTTCCTGTCACACAACACCCCCGAGGTAAGCTTCCACTTCATCCATCCCGCCCCAATTTGGTGGGAGACATCCTCATCAATCTCACCATTCCCCTGAATTATGGACCCAAGATACTTGAAACTATCCCTCTTACACACCGCCTGGAAATCTAACTTTACTACTACCTCATCTTCCTGCCTTAAGTCATTAAACTTGTATTCCAAATATTTTGCCTTGCTCCTGCTCAACCTGAACCCTTTAAACTCAAAGGTCTGTCTCCACACCTCTAATTTATCATTCACACCCCCCGTGTCTCGTCAATCAAAACTACATCATCTGCAAAAAACATATACCAAGGCACCTCTCCTTGAATACGCCGCGTCAATATATCCATCACCAAAGCAAACAAGAACAGTCTAAGAGTAGATCCCTAGTGCAACCCAGTAACAAAAAGGAAATTCTCTGAGTCTCCTCCCGCCGTCCTCACCTGAGTCTTGGCTCCATCATATATGTCCTTGATTACTCTAATATACGCCACAAGGACCTTGCTTACCTCCAAGAATCTCCAAAGAACCTCCCTAGGGACTTTGACGTATGCCTTCTCTAAGTCAACAAACACCATGTGTAAATCCTTCTTCCTTCCCTATACCGCTCTACTAGTCTCCACACCAGGTGAATCTGCTCCGTCGTCGAGCGCCCGGGCATACATCTAAACTGGTTCTTCGAGATAGACACTATCCTTCTTAATATCAACTCGACCACTCTTTCCCAAATCTTCATAGTGTGGCTCAATAACTTAATATCCCTATAGTTATTGCAGCTCTGAATGTCACCCTTGTTCTTACAAAGAGGGACCATTGTACTCCATCTCCAAAACTCGAGCATTTTTGCCAACTTGAAGATGTCATTAAATAATTCAGTCAACCACCTAAAGCCCGCTTCGTCAGAAAACTTCCAAAAGTCCACAGGAATCTTATCAGGCCCCGTTGCCCTACCCCTACGCATCCTGCGAACAACTTCTTTAACCTCTTCTACCTTAAAACGTCTACAATAACTGAAATCACGACAGTCCTCTGAGTGCTCTAGCTCTCCTAGCATAATATCTCTATCCCCTTCGTCATTCAATAACCTATCAAAGTACAACTGCCATCTCTTCTTAATGTGATCATCCTCCACCAACACTCTACCATCCTCCCCCTTAATATACTTCACCTGGTCGAGGTCATGACCCTTCTTCTTCCTAGCCTTTGCAAGCTAAACAACCGTTTTGCCCCTTCTTTCTCTTCTAACCCCATATACAATCTCTTGAACTCTGCCATCTTAGCCGCCGTAACTGCCAACTTAGCCTCTTTCATAGCTATCTTGTATCCCTCCCTATTAGCCCTCTTCTCATCTCCATCCTTACTCTCACCCAACTTAGAATACGTCTCCTTCTTAGTCTCCACTTTCTTCTTAACTTCTTTATTCCACCACCAATCCCCCCGATAATGACTGACCCGCCCCCTAGACATACCCAACACCTCACTAGAAGTCTCCTTGATGCACCTAGCCACTGAATCCCTATACCATCCACGTTCCCCTTACACTCCCACCCCCCCATACCCTCCACCTTCTCCCCTATCTCCCACACATTCGCCAGTATTAAACTACCCCACTTAATTCTAGGTCTACCTTCCTCGCCCCTTCTCTTCTTATCTTTCTTAATACATAAGTCCATCACCAAGAGCCTATGCTGGGTCAAAAGATTCTCACTCGAGATGACTTTACAGTTCTTACACAACACTCTATCCTCTTTTCTAAGCAGCAAAAAGTTAATTGGGTCTTGGCTATCGCGCTTTAAAAGGTGATCAGATGATCATCCTTCTTCGGAAAGCTCAAATTCACCACTACCAAACCAAAGGACCTTGCAAAGTACAACAGAGCAGCTCCCTTTTCATTTCTCTCCCCAAAACCAAAACCACCATACACATCACCAAAGCTTCCTGGTAACACCCCGATGTGCCCATTAAAATCCCCTGCTATAATAATCTTCTTAGAACTAGGCACTCCTCTCCCTACCTCATCCAAAGCCTCCCAAAACCGTATCTTCTCATCCCTTTCCAAGCCCACCTGAGGTGCGTAAACACTACACACGTTCAGGGTAGACCCCTCAATGACCAACTTAATAGTCATCAACCTATAGCTATCCTTTTAACCTCTACTACCTATCCTCTAAGATCTTCATCTACTAAGATGTCAACTCTATTCCTACGACTCCCACTACCAGAGTACCAAAGCTTGTAATCGACTACATCCCTAGCTTTAGACCCTACCCACTTAGTCTCTTGTACACACGCAATATTGATCCTTCTCTTTTTAAGAATCTTTAATAGCTCAATAGACCTACCCTGAAAAGTACGTATATTCCAAGACCCAACCCGCAGCCTATCCACTCTAGCACCACGTCTTTCTCTACCTCCCCTAACGCCAGACCTAGCCCTCACTCCCACACTCACCCTTCCCTCCTCTCCCACTCCTAGCACAGCCCCCCGCCCTAACCCTCTCGGACATGAACCTATCCTACCATCAATGTCCACAGCCACAAGTCTAGGAAAATACCCACAATAACAGTAATAAAGTAACAACAAGAAATAGAAGGCACACGTAAAGTATATGAAATAATCAAAAAAAGGTCAAAGCAGGTATAGACAATACAAACAATATCCACCACTAAGCAAAAAAGCCAATCACAACTATGCTCACTAGCAGCAAGTAACGAACGCAGAAAAGAGAGACAGGGAACAAAATAGTAAAAACATTTGTAACATGCTTTTCAATATGAAATCGAATAATTCATAACATATGAACACAAGGGGCTTTATAACAAGAGAGATATTATAATTATTCATGCTCTCAATTCAAGTTTCAAACGTCAAACCATATGCGTACATATATATAAATGAACAATAATCAAGTTTAAGGGGGGGTGTCCTCAAGAACCAACTTTATTATCGAGAAAGATTCACAATGCATAATTGTAGTTGAAATTTCAATACCCTTTCATAAATCCATGATTTCTCAACATTTAAATGCTATTGAAATAATTTCATCATGCCCATGTAGTTTAGAAAAATCCCACGTACCTTAGATAATCTGATTCGATGAAGAGAACTCGATTCTTGATTTATTTTTTGGAAACCTTGTCCTAAGAGCTTGGGTATTGATCTTTTTGGAGGTATGGGGTTTTCTTGGAGAAGAAGAAGAAATAATAATGTTACAATGCTCTTCGATGCTTCAAATCTTGTGTTTTGGACAGTTTTGGGTGACATAAATGTCCTAATTGCCCCCCCCCCCCCCCAATTACGTGGATTCAGAAGCTAGAAAAAAAGGGTGAAATGGAGCATGTGTCGTATGCTCTGGAGCGCTGATAAGCGTGCCTCGCATTCTCTATCGCACGCCCCCGCAGGGGTGAAATGGAGCGTGCGTCGCATGCCTATTGTACATAGCTACTGGTTCTAACGAAAATAGTTATAACTTTTCGCTCGGGTATCGGATTTAGGCGAAATTGGTATCGTTGGAAAACTAATTCAATTATCTACAATTTGTTGGGCCTTGAGATGAAATTTTCCTAAATATATCAAAAGTTTACAAGCTCAAAGTTGACCCTTGTAGAATCGAATACCAAACTTTGGACGAATCAAAGATTCTTTGCTCAACTTTGCTCTAGGTGGTTTCTATGGACAATTTTCACTTAGAAAGCACTTCCCTTACTAGGATAAAGATCATGACACATGAATTAAAATAAGAATCAGGGTGTTAGAGTTTACACACGTAGGAACGACGGTTCGATTTTCATCTTGAAAATACAGGGCGTTACATGATACTCGCAAGAAGGGAGGTATCACAACTATTTATATATACCAAGAATTTGACTATATTAAATTTCTTTCCAAATATTATGATGGAAATTAATGTTTTCATCACAATGAAAATAGGGAATGCAATCAGTTTTATGCTTAAAATATTTTTGCATCTCAACCAAATCAATTAAATCTAAAATTTTAAGTCAAATTAGTAAATATTTTACTATATCAAGTTATGACTAGTAAATATTTTAATA
The DNA here is from genome assembly GCF_002878395.1 of Capsicum annuum. NCBI lineage: Eukaryota > Viridiplantae > Streptophyta > Magnoliopsida > Solanales > Solanaceae > Capsicum > Capsicum annuum. The sequence goes on along the minus strand of NC_061119.1, from coordinate 203,244,631 downwards.
TAAATACCAATTTTTTTACAAAAATTATGTATAAGAAGAAAAAGTAAAATCTTCATATGCATTAACAAAGATAAATTTAAAGTCAAATCAGTAAATATTTTACTATATCAAGTTAAGGATCACAATTAGCAAATATGAATATAATTTGAAGGAACATCAATTATATACCAAACTTTTTGAATTTTTATGGATAAGAAGAAAAATCAAAATCTTCATATACATTAGCAAAATAAATTTAAAGTAAATCAGCAAATATTTTACTATATCAAGTTAAGCCTAGCAAATATGAATATAATTTGAAGGAACATCAACTACATACCAAAAGTTTTTAAAATTTTTTATGTATACAAAAAAAAATTAAAATCCTCATATGCATTAAAATTTTTTTAAAGTTAATCCGTAAATATTTTACTATTTTAAGTTTGCTAGAAAATAAGAATATAATTTGAAGGAACATCAATCATCAATTACATTAACGTGTATAAGAAAAAAGTCATAATCTTCATATGCATTAACAAAAACAAATTTAACATTTATTCAGAGACAGAAAACCAACTTTTTGTATTTATTGAAATTTACAAAGTCTGGGTAGACTTAGAAGTGATACAAATTTCATACCAAAAAACTTTGAATTTTACGTCAAAACCAAATTCTTCACCTCCATTAACATCAAACAAACATTATTTAATTTTAATGTGCTTGTTGAAATAAATATGAATGTAAGAAGCAAACAACATTTTTTAAGGATATTTTAAAGTGCATTAATGAAATAAAAATATAACTTAAACCGGTAAATATTTTTTTGGGACCGCCAAAAAATCCACAACAGCTGATCCATGGTTGCGCACGAGATAAATTCCGCTCCTGTGCAATACCTCACCTCTGACAGGGAATCGATCCATCCTTGAATGTTTATAGGTAAGTATCTAAATGTACTCAGCATTCACTAATTTTACCTAACACAATTTTCTAATGTCAATATATTGACAGTGAAAATTTGTTAGTTCAACACAATATTTATTTGGCTAATGCTTGAATAATGTAAAATTTTATGCAACATATATAGACAAATTTTGAATAAAAATCTACCATTCTTGATTTTTGTTTTTAAATTATGCAACTATAAAATGCACCAGCCGAGAATTAAATCTAGTTATGTATTGTGGCACGGTATTATCACTAGTAGTTCACTGAGGCTTGTTTGTTTAAAACTTCCATTTTTCTTATTTATACCCCTCTTGTCGCAATTTTGCATAGGAATAATATAGTTGACGGAATTTTGTCAATTCCTTCATTTAAAAATAAAGAGGAAAAAAGCTATTTGTATAAAAAGGGACCATGTTGTAGTTTTTAAAAACTTGTATTTTTTTCCAAGTTTTAAAAATATTAAAGGAATCCATGACCCCACAACCTTGACCCACTTTTTATCTTTTTCAAGACCTAATCCTAAAAAATAAATCAAAAATAATTTTGGTGTCTATGAATCAAAATAAGTTTTGAAAGTGGGTAGAAATTAAAATTGTCTCTACTTTGAAGATGTATCCATTGGTATCAGGTTTATTTAAATCATGATTGTTTACTCATCTGTGAAGAGAAGATATACAAATGCCTTACTGAGGAGGTGTAATAGTAGAGGTAGGCTGAAGAGCGTATGTGTTTATTTTCATGGTAGGTATATAATCCTCTTCTTTGACTTTCTCTTGTCAAAAATTTGACGTCATAAAGTTGTTTGTACATGTTGAAGTCTCAGAGCGACCACTTTTTTGCTTTGCAAGGGGTTATTTAAAGGAAAAATTATCTAAATATACAATATAAGTTTTTAAACTTTTAAAATTTCCCCACTTCTAAAAAATTACTTAAATCTCAATATTTCATAATTTTTGGTAAAATTAAGATACAAGTTAAAACACCAAACTACAAAAAGGATTCTTTACCAAAAATAACCCACTTCTCCCTCTTTATACGCCACAATTTGTGGAGCGATTTCTATCCAACTTCTTCATTCAATTCAAAACTTGAAGTAAGGTAATTTTTCTTCCTAAAATTTGCTTCAATTTCTTCTAATTGTTTTATATTTTTTTTTTCAAAAAATTTATTTTGTGCTTAAGTTTACAGAGTAAAATTTGGGTGATTTGGTTGAGCAATTTCTTTGATTAATTATTTTTTAGGCTTCATTGTTTGAATTGTCATTATGAATAGAGATTTGGGACCTTCCTTTAGTCTTGGGGTTTCTCAATTAGAAAGTATCAAAGAATCTCATGAAGTTGTTAACTTCGTTTCGGAAAGTTTTGATTATGAATTTGTTAACTTTGATGAAAATAGATTAAAGCATAGAAACGATCCCCAAATTATGAAGAAGTTGTGGCAAAAGCATTCTAAGGACAAGAAAAAAAAGTGGTTCTAAGAAAAGGGGATCCAATAGTCCTGAAAGTAAAGCTCCCTCCAAGAGAAGAAGAATTGTCGAAGCAATTTGCAGAGATAAACTTCCCAAGGTAATTGTATGTTCAGATCTATTGAATGTTAGGCCGAGATACATATTTTGGGTTGCATAATACGTTTAGAATTTCATTGTTTATCTGTTTTTTTGTTGCTAAGTTATTTGTATCTTGTGTATTTTATTTTTTCTTGAAATTAATATAACAAAATACAAGTTCATAAATATATAGATACATGTTAAATGGACTTGTATATGTGAGTGATTATTAATGCTTTGATTTGTATCTAGTTTTGTTCAATTTTACTTAAAGTCTAAATATAATAGATACATGTTTTTATTTTTAAGATACATGTTATATTAACTTGTATTTGTGAGTTACTGTAAATGTTTTGATATGTTTCTTGTGTTGTTTAAATGGTATTGAAAGTAGAATTATATAGGATACATTTTTCACGCTGAAATACATGTTGTAGAGATTAAAGATACATTTGTATAATCTTATATCTAATGTATTATGTTTTTAGTGCTTTTATATATATTGTACAGTCTAAGAGTAAACTTGTTGCATCTCAAATAATTTTTTTATTTTTTTTTATTTTTAGGGATTGAATTACGTTACAAGTATGTTATAACAAGTTAAATACATTGATAATATAAAAATATTTTTACATTATTTTTTTATAAAAGTTAATTTAATCTTAAATCCTTAGATGGGGAGCTCCTGTGCATCCTAAATTCTGCACCTGATCAGACAGTAGCTAGACAAGCCCCCATTTTGTATTAGATACATAATAACAAAACATGTATCTTTCTGTATTAATATGTATCTTGTTCATTATCTGAAACAATTGTCTATTACCTGCATTAATCACATTACATGCATAAAACATTTAATTTGTACATCCTACACGAGAAAGAACGGATGTGATCCATTTCAAGTGAAATACGTATCTGATATAGCACAACAAGAAAGTGAAAGTTTGTACATATTACATTACTTTTTGAGATGGTTTCATTAGCTTATAATTTTATATTAATTTTTCTAATTAAATTACTAATTTTTATTCAGGGATTGTGGTGTATTTGTAGTTGTATATGCCAAGTATCTAAGCGAGGAATTAGACATTCCATCTTCGAAAATTGATGCTCACTACCATTATCTGAGATATGCTAGTCTTTTGTACACGTACGAATCTATAAAAGAAGACAATGGATACTTTAGTGAGAATGACGATCCACCAAAGCCAAGGATGAAGTTCACACCAAAAGAAACCGATCGTGTTTTGCGTATTCAGTAGTTGTTAATTTTTGGCTAGTAGACTATTGAAAACATTGTTGATAATATAAACTTTGATGATGTTAGTAGTGTTTAGACAAACATACATTAAGTTTTTTTAATGAATAAATACTTCTATTTTGCATTAACATTCTAACGCAATGCTAAATAACATAAAGATATATTTATGTTATCGTTATGATATTTTTTCCATGCAATGTACAAACATTGTATTGGATACATGTTTTACTGTATTTTATAATTTTATGTATCTAAAATAAAGAAAGATATATTACAATATAGGTATTAACCATCACAACATTGTCGTATTATGTATCTATAACAGTTTTTTGTTATAGATAATTCATGTTGTCTCTTACATGCATACCAAATTATATCATAACCAAAGTCTTAAAAATATTAACCTATTACATTTTACATGTGAAACAAATTATTAGATCTTGTATCTATAATTTTATATGAGATATATATTCTCAAATTGTATGTATCTATTATAAGGAAACTGTTTTACTATATAATCATAGTAACCAACTAATTATTACATTTTTATGTATCTACAACCCTTTTTATTAATGAAAAAAGATGTTTGACTATAACCTGCATAACAAATTCTAGCAGAACTTATATTACTAAATCTTAATAATATTGACAAATTATATTTTACAAACGATACATATTTGTTAAAATTTAATCTATAAATTTAATGGAAATACATACTATAAGAATGTATCTATTTTCTATCGTTCACTATGGCAGAACTACTAATAGAATGTATAGTAATATTGTCAATTCAATATATCTAAAATTCTACTTTATGTGTCACGAAAAAATACACCATCAAAACATATATAACTAAATAAAAAATTAACAAAGAATGCTATTTATTTCGGTAAATTTCTTTTTCTAAATTTCATAAAAAACCAAGAATCTTACCAACTAAAATGTCGAACAAAATAGATAAAAAATCTAGCAACATTCCAAGGAACTATTCAACATTATTCATTAGTCAACTACATTTGTCAGTCCTTCTTTGAAAAGAAGTTGCAAGTGTGTCACGCCCCAAAATGATAATGACGGATAAGAACCATATACACTTACTCTACATCCACTTTATGACGTACATGAAGTTATGGGATAATAACGAGTAGGATATTCAGTAAGATTTACATATATACACGAGAGAGTTACATTTATAAAACTATACAATACTAAATGGTGTCCATGAAGCCTCTAGTCAGTTTAACACGCTAAACTACAAGTGACTAGGTGGCATCAGGCCCGTCATGCCCAACCAGAGACTTGTACATATAATCAAAATACTACGCATAGACTGGCTCCAGGGAGAGTTGGAGCTCACCAAAATATCCGCTGAAAACAATAATGGAGTCTAACGTGGACGTCTGCTATCCTGAAGGTCTGAGCCTGCATTAACCAAACATAGTGGGCCCACGACGTCAGTACATAAACAACATGTACTGGTATGAAAGAAGACAAAATAACAGTTGGACAAATACAGAAGCTCATATGAGTCAAGTAGTAAAGAGAAAAACGTGTGAGCCAACAAGTAACACCTATACGATATGAACTAATAACTTATGCATCAATTTTATTAGCATCATACATAATATTTAGACAAACGTTCATTGTAATATAGAATTTATACTTTGTCTAGGTGATGCACTTATCCTATAAGTCATACAAATGATCACAAGATGGCCTTTCGAAGGCAATCTAAGCAAGTATAAAGTATATGTTGCCCACATACTCATTGCTATGATCTCATATTTGTAACTGTAATCGCAGTCTGTATCCAGGTACGCCCCGCCCAGGGACTCACTATAGGGGTCTTTCCACAGGCCATAAGTGCCATATGTTGGCTCGAGTTAGGAAAAACCAATGCACGACATTCCAAATAATTCCAAATACAAATGATGCCACAAAGGCGGGTACGCCCAATGGTTGGGCTCACTATAGTGGCCTGGTCTCAATCCTTTGCACAGAATCACATCGAGAGATATGCCAAGCAAAACCTATGTACCTTTCCGTCGTTAATGTTTATCAAATAATGCCTTGAAGACCTATGACATATGAGTTATAGTAATGATCATCTAGATAACCTATATAAATACAACTATAACCTTATTATTTACTTTTACTCCTAATGTGTGGTATCCACATATATATTGTGGCCTAAAGGCTTCAAGTATAGAAACTTATAATGTTATGATAGTAACATGGAAATTTAACATAAAGAGGGAAAGATAGATGCTTATAAGCTTGATGATAGAACGAGGGAATGGTATGTAAGGCAATATAGAGATTTCACTTCCATTTTTCACAAGAATTATACTAACATCAAATGGTAAGGAGCACAAGACGTAGGGTGGTGCCTTAATGGCGAGGGAAGGTTTAGCTTTGCATACCTTAGTGCTTAGCTAGGTAGGATAGTATTTCAGGTCCCAAAATGACACTACACGTGGGAGTATAGATTTTATATTTCCAACCACCAAGTTCCGCTATCCACAAAACAATCCACTAATTGCACAGATAACATATGCGTCCATCAGTAACTCATAGGAACATCTAACATTTTAGTTCTATATTCATCAATCATACCCGAAATCAACCGGGTTCTTTAATAAGCATTCCAAATGAATTCTTTAACTCTTCAAGTTATATAGTTCCATGTTAAACCACTCAATTTATAGAAATACCCAAAATATCCTCTTTTATCAAAACTTTTCCCTTTCCTCGTGAACCCATTTCAAAGATTAGAGCAAAGATTCAAACTAAATAACCCCAATTACATATTTATATACAAATTCAAGAAAGGAACAGAGAATTTACCTCTTGAAATTCAACTTTTTTTAAAAAAAAATTCTTTAACTTATGTGCTCCATTTGGACAAAGGATCCTTCCACCACTTATAATCTTCTCTTGACAATTCCAATTAAATTGTCCTTGATGATAAGAAAAAGAAAGAAAGAAGATTCAAAGAGGGAAAGAAACAGAGAGCAACCGTCTTAATTTCTTATTTTCTGGAGGTAATTTCCAGTGAAATAAGAAAAATGATCTCTCCTTTCCCCTTTTTTTTTTTTTTTTTTAAAATCCAACTAGTACTGCACGTGTATAGGTTTTTCTTTTTGCTTTTCTTTTGTTTTGCTCACATATTAGTACTTAACATGACTTTCCCAAAGACACGAAATTTCCTTCTTCCTTTTATTTTTTTTGCTTCACCTTATCACCTACTAGTAGTAACCATATAAATTATATACACTATTGTCGTGCACATATGTATGCACTATAATTTTTCATAAAATACGTACGCCACATAACTCTTTAGAAATTTAGGGTTGCACTTGCTTAAAGTATTAAATTTGGATTCACAAAAAAAATTCTAAGGTGCTACAATCTTCCCCACTTAGGGTCATTCGTCCCTGAATATTGTTTATACCTTACCTTCCATTCCATAACTATCTAATACATTCTTAAGATCGTTTAATCAATTTTGGTCTCACTTGACCCATCATAAGGCCTTAAATTTGACTAACTCTCTAAATTTTAAAAAAATTTCGCCAGAGTTTCCTTTGTAAATAGGCCTATCGGGTACCTGTCAGCTAGCCAAAATATATCCAAATACGCTTCACAGATCATCACAACACATATAATACTCAACAGACAATGTACGAGGCTCCTCTTCGCCTTAAACTCAAGAAATAGTACACAAGGATTCTCTTCGTCTTACACACAATTAAAGGTCATAATCAATCATGTAACTTACCTTATACCCCGCATCCATGTGTTGGTTCCATGTAAATATCAAGTCTCATAGGCATAATTCATGTACCTAAACATATCAAGATCAAATCAGATATCAACAGAATAAATTATAATAACACTAATAATCACATAAAGGGAAAAATAGTTTAAGAACCTCCGGGTAGTTTTGGAACAAATATGGGTACTTATCTTTTATATCTGCTTCTGTTTCCCAAGTGGCTTCTTTTACATTTTGGTTTTTCCACGACACTTTTATTGAAGCTATGTCTCTAGATCTCAACTTTCTGACCTGCCGATCTAATATAGTCACGAAGACTTCCTCAAAAGATAAGTCTCCAGCAAACTCAATACCTTCAATAGGGATGACACGACACAACTCTCCTAAGCATTTATATAGCATAGACACATTAAAGACAGGATGCACTGCAGCTAACTCTGGAGGTAATTCTAGCTAATAGACTACCTAGATAATTTTGCGAATCACTTTATAGGGTCCAATAAACCTAGGACTTAACTTACCCTTCTTACCAAATCGCATAATGCCTTTCATAAGCGACACTTTCAAGAACACGAAATCTTCAATTTGAAATTCTAAATCTCTACGTCGCACATTTGTATACGATTTTTTCCTACTCTGGGCAGTATTCAACTGCTCTCGTATCAGTTTAACCTTTTCTATGGATTGATGGACTAGGTCCAGACCCAATACCTATGTCTCACCTACTTTGAACCAACCAATAGGTGATCTACATTGTCTTACAAATAGAGCTTCAAATGGAGTCATGCCAATGCTGGAGTGATAACTGTTATTATAAGCAAATTCTATTAAAGGCAAATGATCATCCCAATTACCTTTAAAGTCCAACACGCATGCTCTCAACATATCTTCGAGCATCTGAATGGTGTGCTCGGCTTGGCCATCTGTCTGAGGATGAAATGCAGTACTTAGGTTCACCTGCGTACCCAAGCTCTTATGGAATGATTTCCAAAATTAACCTTTAAATAGGGAATCTCTATCTGAAATAATGGATATCGGGGTCCCATGTAGGCGGACAATATCTTTTACATATAACTTAGCATAATCTTCAGCCGTGTTGGTATACTTAACAGGAAGGAAATGGGCAGATTTCGTCAGTCGATCAACTATTACCCAAATAGAGTCATGTTTCCGGTAAGACAAAGGTAAGCGTACAACAAAATCCATAGTAGTAGCATCCCACTTCCACACAGGAATACTAAAGGTTTGAGTTAGGCTAACAAGTCTTTGATGTTCCGCCTTCACTTGCGGACAATTAGAGTACTGTGCCATATATTCTGCTATATTTTTCTTCATGTCATTCCACCAGTAGATTTCTTTAAGGTCATGATATATTTTTGTAGAACCGGGATTAATTGAATAACGAGAGCAATGTGCCTCATCCATAATCTATTGTCGCAACCCATCTACATCAAGTACACATAATCTACCTCGACACCTCAAGGTGCCATCACCTGCTAGTTCAAATATCGTAATTCGATGTTGTTGAATTACCTCTTTGTATTGGAACAATAAGGGGTCATCGTACTGCCTCTACTTAAATAATACCACGAGCGATGACTCAGCTGAATTAAGTACAACACCACCACTATTATCAGAGTCCACAAGGGGAACGCCATGATTGGACAATTTGTGAACATCTCTCACTACTTCCCGATGAACAGGTGGTAGATGTGCCAGACTACCCATAGATAGTCGACTAAGGGCATCAGCTACATATTACCTTTACCAGGATGATAGAGAATGTTGACATCATAATCCTTCAGTAACTCTAACCATCTTCTTTGTCTTCAGTTCAACTCTTTCTGCTTGAATAGATATTGGAGACTCTTATGATCTGTAAAGATATCAACATGCACTCCATATAAATAATGACACCAAATTTTTAGTGCAAAGACCACTGCTGCAAATCTCCTATAGTAATCGGCTAACCCCAAGAAACTATGCACCTCAGTAGGAGTGGTTGGTCGAGACCAATTCTTCACAGCTTCTATTTTCTGAAAGTCTACTTGGATGCCTTCTCCAGATACTACATGACCAATAATGGCTACCGAGGTCAACCAAAACTCACACTTAGAAAAATTAGCATACAACTGGTGCTCTTTGAGTTTCTGTAATACTGACCTCAAATGATTTGCATGCTCAACTTTATTACGTGAATATATCAAAATATCATCTATAAATACAATCACGTATATATCAAGGAAGGGTTTGAAAATCCTATTCATCATATCCATGAAGGCTGCTGAAGCATTCGTTAGTCCAAATAACATGACAAGAAACTCAAAATGCCTGTATCTTGTCTGAAAGGCTATTTTGGGAATATCTGCTTCACGAATTCTTAATTGATGATAACCAGACCTCAAATCGATCTTTGAAAAGTATTTAGCTCCCTGTAATTGATTGACTAAATTATCTATTCGGGGAAGAGGGTACTTGTTCTTTATTATCACCTTGTTCAGTTGCCTGTAATCTATACACATCTGCAATGTACCATCTTTCTTACGTACAAACAGTACTGGCATACCCCAAGGTGATATACTGGGCCGAGTGAAACCTTATCAAGTAAGTCTTTTAACTGCTCTTTTAACTCTTTCAATTTTGCAGGCGTCATTCTATAAGGTGGAATTACTATCGGCCGTGTACCGGAATCCACATCAATACCAAAATCAATCTCTCTAACAAGAGGTAATCCAGGGAGTTCATTAGGAAACACATCTGAGTACTCGTTCACCACTAGCACAAATCCTAAAGTTGGTCCCTATTTTTCAGCCTCAATGTCTTTCACTTGGACTAGGTGATACAAACACCCCTTTGCTATAATCTTTTGTACCTTAAGAAAGGAAATAAACCTTTCTCTAGGCATCATAGAATTACCCCTCTACTCTAAGACTGGTTCTCCTGGGAAGTGGAAATGGGCTATTTTGACTCAACAATCAACTGTAGCATAACAAGAGGATAACCAATCCATACCCATAATAATATCAAAGTTAACCATTTCAAGTTCAATCAGATTAGCCAATGTAGCACGATCACATACTGTCACTACACAATCATAATAGACTCGTCTAACTATAATAGAATCTCTAATTGGAGTCGATACTGTAAATGGTTCTTGTAAAAACTCCAGCTGTACTCCAAACTTCTTAGCAACGAATGGAGTAATATATGACAAGGTAGATCCTGGGTCTATCAAGGCATATACATCATATGAAAAGACGACTAAGGTACCTGTGACCACATCTAGAGATACCTCTGAATCTTTCCGACCAGCTAGTGCATACATATATTTTGGGCCTGAGCTCGAACCAGGACCTCTACCCCTACTAGATTCTCTGCCTGCTGATGCCTGAGGACCACGAGAAGAAGTAGGCACTGATGAAGACGAAGCTGATGCAGACCCTGTAGGCTGTGATCAGTTACCTCTACCTTTACCTTTGAGCTATGGACAATCACGTACCATATGAATCTCTATACCATACCAGTAACACGTATTAGAACCACACCGATACTCTCTTCTATGTGGTCGGCCACACTGCCTACATATAGGTTAAGATGGTAACCCTCGACTAGTGCCCCTCTGAGGTCGTAAGTCTGGTGCTCTAGAAGTCTGGCTCTGCTCATACCTATTCCTCAAGAATTGAGTTGGAGCATTATATGTGGAGCACACAACTAACTGGGTCTTCCTAGGTGGCCCTCTACTAGTGGTAGCTCTACTGCTCCCTTGATACTGGCTGGTCGTCCTAGCTCTCTTACTCTTCCTCTTTTCACTATCTATTTTATAATTACACTGATCTTTCTCTATCTGCTGTGCACGTGCCATAATCCTTGCTATATCCAAATCTTTGTTCATAGCAGCAACAGAAAGAAGGTCCTTTAAGGGACCCACAAGGCCATTCACAAAGCGATGAATCCATTTTGCTTGTGTGTTAACCACCTCTGGAGCATATTTGGACAACTATGTAAACTGCAAACAATACTCTTTGACACTAATATTACCCTGCTTTAGAGATAGGAATTCATCCATGTTTTTCTCTCTCAGCTCTAATGGCATGAAGTGATCCATGAAGGCTTCTACAAATTCTGTCCAGACCACTGGAGGAGCTTCCTGACATCTCGAGGCAACCCACATCCCACACCAATCAGCGATGAGTAGCCAATTCAACTGCATCTATATTTGAGACCCGCATCACCTTACAAATTCAATGAGTCTCATCAATGAATTATTGAGGGTCCTCTGCAAGCTTAGAACCTGTGAAGTTTGGTGAATTCATACAGAGGAAATCTTTGATCTTAGATTCGGCTATCCCTCCTTGAGTAGCAACAGATACATCCATATTCTATCTTTGGGCCTGAGCGGTGACCAACTATGTAAGCAACTGTATCGCTCCCTTAATATCTGGGTCTGAGTCACCTGGTGGTGGAATAGGAACTACTGTTGGTACCAGTGGAGGTGCAGAAACCCCTGTAGGCCCTTCCATTCCAGGCATTTGAGAACCTGAAAGCATAGAACCAAACAAACTTTCTTGAGTCCTATTCAGATCCACCAATACCGAAGATTGCCCGGTAGTGGTTGCCTCATGAGTAGTGCTAGTAGCAGCCTATTGGGATGCTTTATCCTTTTCTGTAGTAGACATGGTCTATATCATAAATAAACAGAACAAGGGTCAGAAGTAACTTTCTATGACTTAACCCTATTGAACGATCAAGATTATCAATGAAGGTCAAATTCCTAAATGTCCATGTAGTCCCTTAATTATAAATGTGGCGCGCAACAGATCGATAAGTAAGGTCCTACTAGACATGGTTTCATAGACTCCCTTGGACACCTAAACCTAGGCATTCTAATACCAAGTTTGTCACATCCCAAAATGATAATGACGGACAAGAACTGTATACACTTACTCTACAACCACTTTATGACATACATGAAGTTATAGGATAGTAACGAGCAGGATATTCAGTAAGATTTACGTATATACACGAGAGAGTTACATTTACAAAACTATACAATACTATATGATGTCCATGAAGCCTTTAGTCAGTTTAATACGCTAAACTACAAATGACTAGTTTGCATCAGGCCCGTCATGCCCAACCAGAGACTTGTACATATAATCAAAATACTAGGCATAGACTGGCTCCAGGGAGAGTTGGAGCTCACCAAAATATCCGCTGAAAGCAACAATGGAGTCTAACATGGACGTCTTCTATCATAAGGGTTTGAGCCTGCATTAACAAAAATTGGTGGGCCTGAGACTTCAGTACATAAACAACATGTACTGTTATAAAACCAGACAGAATAATAGTTGGACAAATACAGAAGCTCATATGAGTCAAGTAGTAAAGAGAAAAATATGTGAGCCAACAAGTAACACCTATAAGATATGAACTAATAACTTATGCATCAATTTTATTAACATCATATATAATATTTAGACAAACGTTCATTGTAATATAGAATCTATACTTTGTCTAAGAAAGTATAAAACATATGTTGCCCACATACTCATTGCTATGATCCCATATTTGTAACTGTAATTGCAATCTGTATCCAGGTACGCCCCACCCAGGGGATCACTATGGGGGTCTGCCCACAGGCCATATGTGCCATATGTTGGATCGAGTCAGGAGAAACCAATGCATGACGTTCCAGCTAACTCGAAATACAAGTGATGCCACAAAGGCGGGTACACCCAATGGTGCGGCTCGCTATAGTAGTCTGGTATTGATACTGTGCACAGAATCATGTCGAACGATATGCCAAGACAAACCTGTATACCTTCCTATCATTAATGTTTATCAAATAATGCCTTGAAGGCCTATGACATATGAGTTATAGTAATGATCGTCTAGATAGCCTATATAAATACAACTATGCCATTATTATTTGCTTTTGCTCCTAATGTGTGGTATCCACATATATACTGTGTTTTAAAGGCTTCAAGTATAGAAACTTATGATGTTATGATAGTATCATGGAAATTTAACATAAAGAGGAAAAAGTGGATGCTTATAAGCTTGATGGTAGAATGAGGGAATGGTATGTAAGGCAATATAGAGATTCCACTTCCATTTTTCATAAGAACTATACTAACATCAAATGGTAAGGAGCACAAGACGTAGGGTGGTGACTTAGTGGCGAGGAAAGGTTTAGCTTTACATACCTTAGTGCTTAGCTAGGCAGGATAGTATTTCAGGTCTGCAAATGACACTATACGCTAGAGTATAGATTTTATATTTCCAACCACCAAGTTCCTCTATCCAAAAGACAATCCACTAACTGCACGGATAACATATGCGTCCATTAGTAACCCATAGGAACATCTAACAGTTTAGTTCCATATTCATCGATCATATCCGAAATCAACCGGATTCTTTAATAAGCATTCCAAATGAATCATTTAACTTTTCAACTTATACAATTCCATGTTAAACCACTCAATTTATAGAAATCCCCAAAATATCCTCTTTTATCAAAACTTTTCCCTTTCCTCGTGAACCCATTTCAAAGATTAGAGCAAAGATTCAAAGTAATTAACCCCAATTACATATTTATAGACAAATTCAAGAAAGGAATAGAGAATTTACCTCTTAAAATTCAACTTTTTTTTTTTAAATTCTTTAACTTATATGCTCCGTGTTGACAAAGGAATCCTTCCACCGCTTATAATATCTTCTTGACAATCCCAACTAAATTGTCCTTGATGATAAGAAAAAGAAAGAAAGAAGAAATAAAGAGGGAAAGAAACAGAGAGCGGCCACCTTAATTTCTTATTTTCTAGAGGTAATTTCCAGTGAAATAAGAAAAATGATCTTCCCTTTCCCCTTTTTTTTTTAAAATCCAACTAGTACTGTACGTGTATAGGTTTTTCTTTTTGCTTTTCTTTTGTTTTGCTCACATATTAGTACTTAACATGACTTTCCCAAAGACACAAAATTTCCTTCTTCCTTTTTTTTTTTTGCTTCACCTTATCGCCTACTAGTAGTAATCATGTAAATTATATACACTACAGTCGTGAACATATGTGTGCACTATAATTTTTCATAAAATACGTACGCCACATAACTCTTTAGAAATTTAGGGTCGCGCTTGCTTAAAGTATTAAATTTGGATTCACAAAAAAAATTTCAAGGTGCCACAAAGTGCACCTGTTGTGACCTTCATAACCACATCTTCCGCAATAGTAATTGCTGCTCGATGTCACTGTTTCACTTGATTTCTTGTGTCTGTTTTTCTTTGGCCTTCCAAGTTGACGTTTGTATTTAGGTGGTAACACAACTTACTGAGATGATGCTTTAAATGTCCAAACATATTCCTCTGAACGACATCGTAAGACATAACTGAATTAATGAAAACAAAACTTCAACTTTTTAACCTTGAGTTACTTTCAAACTGTATAATAAGACATCAATATATTCACCGAGATATATAATTACACATCAATATATTCACCTAGATACAAGATGATCAAAACGTATCTTTTATCATAAAGATGTATCTCGACTAAATTAACATAACGTCATGACTAAAACACAACAAGAAACATAAATAAACATAACTTCATAAATGGAGATACAAGATGGGGCAAAATGTATCATTTTCATAACAAAATGTATCTCGGCGTGAAACTTGTACAACATGTATCTAGGAAATTTTACAACATGTATCTAGGACATTTCTATTATATATGTGAAACCAAAACACAACAAGAAACATAATTAAACATAATTCATAAACTAAGATACAAGATGAGCAAAATGTATCATTCTTAGAACAAAATGTATCTCGGCGTTAATAACATAAACACACAAAAAAAATCTGTAAAATAACCAAACATTGAATACAAAATTAAATTAACGTACACAAAATTAACAACATCAGCTACATAATAAACATAACATACCTTTTCTTGTTTGATCTTTTGGCATAGTAATTGAAGGAATGCTCAATTGCAAATCGCGCCATAACTGAAATGAGAGTACACTTGTCCTTGTAGATTTACCCAACCTTAACATCACTATGTTTGCAATCAGTAATGATCTTGTTTCCCTGGCTATCCAACAAAGACATAGGAGAAGTAGAATTAGATTTATAACTAATAATTTCTGCAACTTTTTTTGATGGACTTTCCAAACACATTACAACACCAACTTTCCCATAAACAAAAAAATAATTCTTGTCCGATCTTTTGGCATAGTAATTGAATGAATGCTCAATTTCAAATTGACAAATCAAATAAAAAAAATTGGTATATTTTCTCTGAACAAGAATGAAGATTTTTCAATTTCAAAAAAATAATACAAAAACGTTTATTAGTTTTAATGTGGTGGAGTAATATTCTGATTAGCATAAATTGTGAGATTTTATTTTATTTTTTACCTTAATTAGTTAGATTAAATGCTGATTTAATGCAAACTAATTTGTTACATCCCTTAAAACGTGCTGATTTAGTTAATTATTATTTGTATTTATACTATGTATCTAATGTGATTAACATGTATCATCAGAGGTCAAATGTTGAGATTTTAGGAGATTTTGAAAAAAGTTAAGAATTTTAGTAATTATTAGTAAACATGTCGTTATATACGTAATTTTTACTTATTTTAAATATGTAGTTTGGACATGCCAAAAACATATATATTATGGCGGCTGACTGATATTGACCGAAAATTCACCTTAACCAATCACTATTTTATAGCATTAAAACTTACAAGAGAAATCAATTCGAAGGTAACGATAGAAGAAGGTATTCTCCTATACGACTTCACATTTGCATCGCACAGAAATTTTACCTCTCATGAATCCAAAATTTGAAATATGAAAATCAGAATAAAATGCTTTGACTGCATAAGAACAATTAAATCTAACTATCTGGATTTAATTTGAAATCCCGATCGAATTAAGGCACTACGAAAATATAATTAGGTCTTTGAAATACTATAGATTATATCGGCCGGTTACAACGTCTAAGGTTGTTCTAGAATAATCTTGAACATGAGAAACATAGAAAAGGGAGGTAACACCAAATCCTAGATCAACCATTTACAATTAGAAGATAATATTATTGTCTGTGAAAATTAAAGAAAAATTAATTTGCTCAACACAGAGAAAAAGTTTTTCAACACAGAGAAAAAGTTTAGTATTGTGATTACAAGAATGTGAATTTTTCTCCAGATGCTCAACGGGACAAAAATATTCAGAAGAAAGCAGTAAAATTGAGGCCAATGTGTTAGGGGAAAAGTGATCAAACAGTGAAAATAAAAGATATTTGGAAACGAAACAAGAGAAAATGTATGCAGTGTTTAAAATATAGCTAGCAAATCAAAGTATATCGTGGAACAATTTTTCTAATTACATCGGACCATTTTTTTTTTTGTAATTCTTTTTTGTGGCTGGTACATGTTTTGTTTCTTTTTTTTTTTAAAAGAACATGGCTGTATTTTCTGTAAACTAATTACTTTATTCTATATATTTGAAACTATCACCGTCTTTTATCAGGCTAATTTTTATTAATTTGGACTAGCTAAAGGGATCTTTTCAGTAGCTAAAATTTAATTTTTAATAAATAATTGATCTAAAAATATAAATTCGCGACAATGAAGTTATTACTACTAAAGGCTAAATGTCTTTTTGATGTAGTAAATATGTAGTATATTTATACAATTGCAAGTCGGAAAGCAAAACTGAATTTATGTCTAAATAGGAATAATATTATATATTAGGTTTCCTAATTTTTATTTAAAGTAGGTTTTGTAATGTTATAAATTGAGTTTCCACTTTATATTTGGACAAATATATACAAGATACCCTGATCATACTTACGCCAATGGCCCCGCCAAAAACTAACCCTAGCAACAAATCAATGATTACACCAAAAACGTTCCGAATGATATCATAATTGATATACTCAAAACTTCCTGTGAAATCAATTTTAAGGTTTAAACGTGTTTGCAAATCATGGTATTTTTTAATTCAAGATGGAGAATTCATCAAGCAGTACCATGATACTCACAAAAATTGTCAAAAATACTTTATAGCTTCTGGCAGACGCAACAAGAATCAATTGGATTTCTACCACTACACCATGGACGTCTTCCGACATGATTCTAGTAGTACTGCCTCTCTTGTTGAGTTTCCGGTTCGAATTGATCAATTACGAATGGTCAATGGCAAGGGCGACTCTACCCTTATAGAAAAAAGGCGACCGCCTTAGGTCCCCGAATTTGAGGGCCTCATTTTTTTTTTCTTTAATAATAATAGATTATAGTTTTTTCTGAAAGATTTAAATATTATTTGTAAAAAAAGATAAACTTTTTATATAAAAAAGAATAATTTGAATAAGTTTGATTTATTTAGAATACTACTCTTTCGGTTACATAATAAATGAATTGTTGGGTTTTGGCACACAGATTAAGGAAAAAATATTAAAGATATAAATTTAACACAACTTTTCATTTTTACCCCCCAAAAAAAAAAGTTGACCTTGTAATAACTTTTCAAAAGTTAATTGGTTGTCAAATCATAAAGGTAAATTTATAAAAAAATTTAATGATTCACTTATTTTTAAACACCAATAAATACCCAACAATTCACTTATTGTGAAACGGAGGGAGTTGTCACAAAAAAAGATTGAACGCAAGAGACTTTTTAAAAAAAAGTTAATTTTTACTTGAAAATTTAAGGCCTTTTATTGATTTTGCCTTAGGCCTCTAATGTGCTTAAGCAACCCCTGAGCAATGGCATACAGTATTTCTCATCTAATGGGATACTTCTTGTAGTATTTCTCATCTAATGGGATACTTCTTGTAATATACACTGATGACATAATAGTTATGTGGAACCCGACCACTAGAGAATCAAGAAGAATTCCTCGTCCGAACTGGAGTACGAGCACTGAAAGGATGCGTGGTTCTTATAATTTTTGCTACTTACCTTGTATTGACAGCTACAAAATACTTAGAAGAGGACCTAAAGCTGCTAACAGTATCATGGAAGACATGACGGTTGATATATCTTCAACGAAAAGTAACACATGGAAATCGATTGACCCTTTTCCTCCAAATTGTCGTTATTTCTCTTATAGGAACATTGTTATGGCAGATGGAGTTGTCTATATGATGCAGCTGAGGAAAAATATGATTAATCGTACTATATTATGTTTTTGTATGGAAAAGGAACAAATACAGGAGGAATTATTGCATCCGCATAAGACAGAAGGGGCAGGATCTGTTTTGTGTGGTGTAGGAGAAAAACTTGGTGTGACTATAATAATATTGGGAGATAATCATAGAACTCTAGAATATTGGTTGTATAGTATGGAAACAAATTTATGGAATAAGATATTGACAATTTCATGTCCTAACAATAATAATTTGAGACATCTGAGTTTTATGAAGGATAGAGAAGTGTTGTTTCGCAAGGACAATAACAACTCTGGATTCATGGCTTACAATTCAACAACACAAAAGTTGGAACAAGTTAATGTTGCTGGGATTGAAGGACTTTACTTCAGTAATTTTGTAACTTATGTGGAGTCTGTCCTCTCCTAATTCCTAGAGGTTATAAGTTTTAGTTGTGTTGTCTCCCAATGCTCGGTTGAGATGGTTTATGCATATGAACAAAAGATCTACAAATTTCCAGGAAGTGTGAGATTTTGCCTATAGTGGCTATTGAGAGGTAGCGGTAGACCAAAGAAGTCTAGGAGTAAGGTGATTACTGCAACTTACTGATTGATGACATGACCCTAAATTGAAAGATATGAAGGTCGATAATTAGGATAGAAAGTTAGTAGGTAGTCAAGTATTGTCTAGTTCTCCTGTCAGTACTGTTAGTATTGCTCTCCTTTTGTCTTATTGTTCAATTTTAGTGTTACTTGTTGTTTCATTTACTTCGGTTATTGTACACTTTGTGGTTGCTGCTTCTTTTTTAAATTGTTTTCTGCACGGCTTCTTTGCTACTATATTTGTTTTACTAATATTTTTTTGGATATGTTTCACTTGAGCCGATGGTCTATTGGAAACAATCTCTTTATATTAAGGTAGGGATAAGGTTACATACAAACCATCCTCCCCAAGCCTCGGTTATGATTTTCTCTAATGTCACAGAATGGATGTTGAACCCATTCCATAGCATTACTAATTGGATCACCTATAACAGCTTCAATAGTCTTGTATTCATTCTTGTGTACCATCTCATAAGAGTACTTCCCAACCTTTTCTTGCAAGAGAGCCCATGATTTGGTTCCCCTTGTTTTGGCAATCAGTAATGTGAGAATTGCTTCTTTCATACATTCTTCACCTGAAACAGGATGATAGCAGAAACTCCCGAACCCTTCTATTCCAACTGTCACTTTTCGTGCTCTCTGTTTCTCCTCTTTCTGGATACTCCTGTCTTCAAGTAGATTTTTTGGGATTATTGCAGTTCAGAAAAAGCAGAAATATGTACCTCTTCCTTCCCTCTAGAATGCTATATCAACCATCATAACATCACTCAATTTCGTTGCTTAGCTTATACATAACCAAACTCATAAATTGTTGGAGCAACTTCAGCTACAAGAACTAGGATATTTATCGACCAATATTAACGAATTTACATGAATCCAGTCCTTATAAATATAATTCTGTCGAACAAAAAAATTCAATCCTTAAAAGCCAATATTTAACTGGGCAAAATTCAGAAATAGCATACTTATCCCCTGAATTATGAGTTTCATAGCAACAGTTTCATAATTACATAATATAGCAAGTTGTATTTTGTATTTTTGCAAATTGTTGCTACAAAAATACAAATACATATGATTTTTATTGTCCTTATGATCGATATGTATTTTGTATTTTTGCAAACTATTGCTATAAAAATACAAATACACACAAATACATATGCTACAAAATATAATTTGATAAAAGTGTTGCTATTTTTTGTAATTTAATATTTAAGTATGTTATTTTATGTATTTTTTCCTATTTAATTCAACATTAATGACGATATAAACTTTCCTTAAAACACATAATATTCAGTCGCAAAAAATAAATTAATGAATAAAAAAGAGGCGCTTCTTTTTCCCCAACGGACCATCCGCCTACCCCCTCCGACAAAGTAAATTTTTAAGGAGCAAAAAGGGCTGCTCACCTTCATTTGGTACTTTTGTATGACCCTTGTACCATCATAGATCCTATTGGAACTCAACTAGTCATGTACAAGGCCACATCCACCAAACTGAGGCCAACAACTGCTAAAATGTTGGTCGAGATAGATCCAACAAAGTTGTTGTTAAATGGGATCTGAGTGGTAATTATTAGTGATCTCTCTTGATGGATACTAAGATATCTCATGACTGAACTTCCATATCTTAGTATCTCATAGTGATTTAGTTTTTGTTTTGATTAGGAGAAGATTACAATTCTCTATTAGTTGATTCTTTCCTTATTTGTTGTGTGCTCTCTTGTATATATACATATACATATCAATAAAATGATATACTTCTCTCCAGCATTAAAGTTTATATGGTATCAAGAGCCTAAAAGCTTCACAACATTTGTTTCTTGAGAAGTTGTGTTTTTTTCCCTCCTCCAAAACAGTGGCTCCAAGCAATTCATCCTCTGAGAACACTTCCACCACACCTCCAAACAATTCCTCCACTGAGAACACTTCCATCACTCCTTCTCATCTGGCTGCACCAAATTCTCACTATGAATAACACTGAGTAGTTGATCAGTATCATCATTGTTGCGCAAGCACCTCTAAAGCTCAACAATACGAACAATCAGGAAAATACCAGTGGAAAACCATCCTCACTGTATATGACTTTCTTTACTTTGTTGAGCAGCCGCCAAGTTCAACAACTACTCCTTTTCATAAAAGGCAAGACCATCTCATCCGAAGTGTCATTGTTGCCTCTCTATCTTTTGATTTTGTTTCCTTTGTCATTGATGTCAAGTCTTCCTATGCTCTCAGGCAAAATCTGACGGCAACCTCTATGAAGCCATCACACTCTTTGACTCCATAATGCTTCGTTCTTAGCCGCCCCCCCCCCTCCCCCGGTGATATATAGTTGCAGCAGTAAAAATCCATAAGAAAGCTCTACTTAGTTAACCTTGAAGTCCCTAGTTCACCATGCTAATCGGTAGCCAGTTCAATATCCCTGTAATGCATTCATGTGAGAAGATTCATTGAAAAAACAGATGATCTATTGTTTTAATATGACTTCCACACAATATACATGTATCCTTTGTACTTATTCCCAGGTGCTTGAGTTGTCGTAGCATCAGTCATTCATATATGCATAGCTAGTCAGCATATGAACTTATTCTTTGGTACACTCTCTTTATTCCATATGCCTCTCCAATATGGCCACACAACTCCCTCACCTCTCCTCCATATATAACCACTTTGGATTGTGTATTTCCCATCCACCCTTAGCCAGCTATATTGTACACACCCTGCTGCTATTAGCGAACTTCTCTTTTAGTGTACACATGTTCTTTCAATACCAACATGCATCTGCAAGAGCATTGTATTTCCCTTTCAAGTAGATATGATTCACCCATTTCACCCACATATTGTCTGATTTGCTGGCCACATTCCATTCATATGTAGCTACCGATACACCGTTCCATGTTATCCAGTAAATAACCATCACTCCACCCTCTTTGTTGAACCTACAATGCTAGATCCAAGAAATTGGAGATTTAAACATGACTTGTATTAGGGTTTTTGTCCTGATTTTCTTACCAAATTTGAGTTTATATTCTATTGAAGGAAAGTCAAAGTAATGTCATAATTACTTTTACTTTGCTTAAAAGAAAAATATGAAACTCTTTCATATTTGACTAACTTCTTTTTTGGAGGAAAGATTTTTGGACCTCTATAAATAGAGCATTTTGGACCTCTATAAATAGAGCATCCCTCTTCTCAAGTCATAACACAACAATTGAAACAAGTTATGTTGCTGGGATTGAAGGATGACTTTACTTTAGTGAGGTTGTAACCTATGTGGAGACTTTGTCCTCCCCTAATTTCTAAAGGTTTTACTTTCTCTGTTTCTTTAATTGATACCAAGTTGTATGAACAGTTTTTGCTTAAGTTGCATGCTTCTCTTTCTCTATTTTCTTGTCTACTAAACTTGCCGCCATGTCTTTAAATGCTCTAACATTCTCCAGAAAAAGTTCATCATTTTCTTATGCAGGTGGTTGCCGCCTCTTCGCTCACACTTGTGCAGCTTTCAAGATCAACAACTAATTTACTCCATTGCTTCCCTCTAGAATAATATGTCAACCATCAAAACTTCACTCGATCTCGCTACTTGTGCTTATACAAAACTAAACTAAGGAGCAACTTCAACTACAAGAAATTGGAATTTTAATGATCAATTGTTACTAAAGGGACATGAATCCGATCATTACAATGACAAGAAAAAATTCAGAAGCAGAACACTACTTAACTTATACAGTTAAGCAGGGCTAGAGCTAGCATTCAATGAGAGGGTTCAACCCCCTTCCACGAAAAATTACACTATTTATACATAGTTAAAATTATGTTTTTATTTATATATAGTAGATGTTGAACCCCCTTTGGCTAGTTCGTGTGTGCATTTTTAAACCCCTTCAATGAAAATTTTGATTCCGCCACTATGATTAAGCACGGATAAATCCATAACTTATGTGCAATATAACTTTAGACACAGAAGCTCTGCAGCGTACCTCAATGCAGTGGCTAGTGGCATAACCAGGAATTGTATGAAGGGTGGATACAATTTTATTCTTTTTTTTTTATGAAGGGGTGTTTATAAAATTTTAAAATCAACTATACAATAATAATAATTGAACTTTTTATGAGTGGATGCACAAAAATTCTTAAAATTGTGTAATATTTAGCTTTAATGAGTTCATATTAATTTAATATGAAGGATTGGGATGGGTCGCTCCTTAGCTCAGGGACCTGTTTCCAGATACACTCACACAACAAGAATTAGGAGATATATAAAATAAGAAGTGCAGGAATAAAGTAAATAAAAGACACAAGATTTTTGCGTGGAAACTCCTTGCTCAAGGGAGAAAACCATGACCTGCCTCTAGGATTTCTAAGCTCCACTATACTCAAGTAACTTCTTGAATACATACTCCAAAGATTAACCTCCTAATCCTTTTTTTCCTAGCAACAACTCTATTACAAGGAAACGCAAGCAGTGCTTCTACTGCTTCAACCTCTAGCTAACTCTAACTGGACTCCCCAAGCTAACTCTAGCTTGAAAAATCACCTAAATCTAGATGATTACAGTGAAAGATTTACACATCAATACCTACTACAATCATAAGATAATGTAGGCAAATATTTAAGAACAAAATACAAAGACTCAACCATAACAAGAAAGTAAAAATACAACTCGATGAACAATCAATTTTCTGCTGCAGTGTGTAGTCTTTGATTCACAACTTCAGAAATATATTTTGTTATAAGAATATGAAAGTGTTGATTTTCTTGTTGACGAAGATGAGTAATATATTACGACACAAGAAAACCTAGGAGAGATCCCATTGGCTGAGGTAAAAAGGTGGCAACAACTTTTTCCACCAGTTTTTGTACTTTGTGTCAGCTGTGACTGTTGACCGTGACAGTGACAGGTGAGCCCAACTTGTTCCCTAATTCGTAGTAGCTTTGTTGACACAAAAACTCCAGGAAACAGGTCCCACCATACAATTACATATTAGTTTGTCAATCATCAAAACTAAGGACTAACAATTTTCCCCTTTTTGATGATGACAAACTTATGCAAGTATTCAATATTTTCAAAACATCCACACACAACAGTCTACACCCCAGTAACACACCATAAGCCATAAGACTATGCCAAAATAGTTTTCCCAACCAATTCCCTTTATCACTAATACCTATAGGTATATAGGCATCTTACACCTTATTCCCCCTTTCAATGAGCATCTAGTTCCCCCTGAGTGAGAGAACTCCTATATGCCTTATTCACTCTCTTGAACAACACAACCATACATCCCTGAAAGCTATATCAAATTATCCCCCTTTTGGAATCGTTGAGAGGTTAAGCAGTAAACCAAGTATAGATAAGCATACATGTTAATTTATGTCCATTAAGGCAATACTTACATGAGCAAAAATAGATTGGATATAAATGAGTGGTGATAACACATAAAACAAGCTGCATTCATTCAATTAATCAGTATAAAAAACTATTCAAACACAACAACCATTAAAATTGTCAAAAACAACAGGGTCAGGTATATATTAGAGACAAATGAACAATGGAGAATCACAGGGCTTAGTGATAGGACTAGAGAAAGTGAAGGAGTAGCGACCAGAATGGAAAAGATTTAGATCTAGCTGCCTGAGGAGTATATTTATTCTTTCATATTCTACAACATGAGCCTTGAGCATTTGTTGAGTCAAATTTTCATTTTTTTCAGTCAAGGCTTCAACTTGAGCTTCCAACTTTTTCACCAGCTTATATAGGGCAACATTCTTTTATTTTAATTTTCCATCAGAACATATTACCCCTTCTCCTTCTTTGACTGATATAGTCTTCAATGCCACAATATCAACATCCTTTAAGTCATTTATACCACTTATGGATTCTAGTTCTTCTTTTAAATTCTTCTGTGCTCTGACATAAGGGACTAGGACTTCCCACCACCTTTCCTGGAAACACACTCATTGTCCTCCAAAGTAGTTACATTAAACATTTTTAATCGATTCAAATTTTCATTGTTCACACACCACATTGAAGTAGTCAAAATCTTGTTCAGCCAAAATCCAAATGCTAGACCATGTTTTCCATGTTTAACAGTCATCACAGTATGAATATGTTTAATGATGAAAGCAGAAAGACTGATTTTCTTAAACTTGGTCAGCATCTCCATAAGATATAGATCAGGACTTAAGAAAGTGGTTCTTTTCTCTTATCTAGGTAGAAGGCACTTATTCACCAACTCAAAGAGTAGTTGGTACTCACCCTTCAGGGCCTTCTTGGTAACATTCTTCACATTCATATCATCCAAATTACTACAAACTATCAAAAACTTGGTTGATCTTTCTTTCTTTTTTTTTTAAAGATTTTATTTTTTCCTTAGGGACTTCCAAGAGTTTAGACCTTATCTTCTCATCAATGGCAATATTTATTCTATTCACCTGAGAGATCATGTACAAACTATCATCAGGAAATGTCAGGTTGTGATAAAATAAATGCACTTCTTATTCATATAAAAGAAGAACAGGTCCCTTAAATAGATTCTCCCATGCTTGAACTTAACCCACTCAATTGATTTCTTTATTTCAGGAAACTGTAGGATCAAACACCCTGCCTCTCAAAACTTCCTGAGTTTTTATAATTCCTTGCCTTGCCTTCTGCAACGATCCCTTTCCCTTTGTAGTAGAACAGGAGGTTTTTCCTGAGGCATCAATCTTTTTACTAAATGACCCAGGGGCTACTGAGATCTTTGTAGCCTTGGGGCTAGGACCTAGTCCTTTTTCCCTGCATATGGTGCCCTTTTTCTTTTCCCCATCGTCTTAAACATAAAATATTTCTGCTGAACTCTCTTCTCTTTTCCTGGAGAAGCAATTTTCTTACCCTTTGTAGGAGATTCAACTTTCTTCCCTTTGCCTTAGCTCTAGTGGTTCTCACACTTCTTTATACATTCGAATCAATAACATCATTGTTGAAACCACTATTATCATCATCATCATCATCAGACAAACATACAAAAAGACCATCAAGACTTTAAAAGTCACTATCCCTACTATCATCATCCTCCATTTCCTCATCAGATTCATCAACAACAACTGGCTCATCACCAAAGAGTGAGACATTTGGTCTATTTATAAAAAGAGTTATAGGAGGAGTTCTATCTTAGGGGTTCTGCACTTAAAGCTATAAGACCCTGTACTCCTATTTCCTTACTTATAGATGAATATTGGAGGGAGGCTCCCCAAAAGTTGGTAAATCTTTAAACAGGGTTTCATCCAAAGAAGCATACCTGACTTGCTGAAGGAAATAGACTTGTCAGGGGAGAGGGTTTGCGTTTTTGAGAAGGGATCAGAATCCTGACTGGAAGAAACTGACTGATCAAAGATTTATTCACTCAAATTTATTTTCTTGAGAGACGAACAAACAAAAAAGGCTTTTGAGAAGTTCAATTTGGGGTTCTTCCTCACTAGGAACAGGGTTTTAGAGGAAGCTATTTTTGAATTTGAATAGACATCAGTCCCTTTTTTTATGAGAATCTTCAGGAGTTTCTGCCTTCTTGGAATTGAAATCCCTAGCAATTTTGCGCAGGGACAGAGCAAAAAACTTAGTAATAGCAAACATTTTTTCAGTCCCAAATAAAATAGAGGGAGTTTTTATAATTTTAATGGAGTGGGTTCATTTATTTTAGAGGATAGGAAGGAATTTCACATTGTAGAGATTGAGAGCTCTTGTGCAAGAGTAGCTAGTATGAATTTTGAGAGGGTTTGGGAACTGATGAAACTTATGTAAGAGAAAGAGAGTTCTTTAAAATATGAAGAGAGAATCTGATTTATGATTTTAAATAGGATAAGAGGAAATGGTCCGATTTGATGAAAAAATATGTATAAAGTGACGTGTCTGGTTAGATGAGCTATCTCTTAGACTTAAAGTACATTGACATCTTTTTGAAAAAGCGGGACAATAATGCGACACATATTATTAATGTTTAAAGGGCCATTATATAAGAACAACAAATGTAACTGACCTAATTTGGCACTTGGTCCCTAAATGATTTTTGAAGACAACATTCTGTGCTATCTCACCTTCCCTTTTCTTCATCTTCTTCTTCTTGTCCAAGGTGTATATCTACAATAGATATGAAGATGAATTAGATATGTAGGACATAATCCAACTAGCATACCTTCTTACCAGTTCATAGCCATATCAGGAGGATTATAAGAGTAGCCATAATTCATCTAGATCTCATAGACTCTGTCTCCCTATTCTTCTTTTAACCAGTTTCCTAACTTTTATTCATTAAAGTAACACAAGTAAGTACTGAGAAGAGTTTGCCTCTTTCAGGGACCTGATTCAAGAGGTATATCTTCAAACTTTCAGTTATATGCTCTGTGCAGCCACTCTTAACCATACTTATATTGACTGCTACTTCTTACTTTGCCCTAATGGTCAATTAGACTTTCTTCCTGGGAACCCATTTTAGTCTGAGTTCCCAATAAGAAGATAGAGGATAAATCAACCTCTTTTTAGTCCATCTGGGTAATCTCCTTTTGTTTTTTCTTGGAGTGGAGAGTTTTCCCATCTTTCTCTGATTTGTTTCTTTGAAAGGATACATTTCTCTTGAGTGTCCAACCTTTCCACATTGTGATCTTAAGTGATCATCCTTGCTTTCTGTGAGCCTCACAGCATAGCTAGAACCTTCACTTAGATAGTAGTACCCTAAACCACTCCTGCTATTTGGGTCTTAACGGGTGAGAATGGTGAGAGCTTATAATGAAGAAGTCCACTTAAGTAACTTTGTAAGCTCAGTTCTTAATCTATCAATTTCCCCTTCAAGTGTAGGATATCTTTCAAGAGAAGCAGCCATATTAACTTTAGCTTCAGCTACTTCTTTTTTCAATTGAAACTATATACTACTTCCCTCTGTTTTCCCTTTGGAAGTTGAATTGGTGATATCACTTAATTGTTTACTCAGGAGATCATTTTCACATGATATATTCTTGCAAGTTGCTTGATGCTCAGCTACCGGTACACTTAGTTCAACCAACTCTCCTTCCCACTTACTTAGATCATTCTTTAGTTTTCCCTTTTCACTAGTGAGTTCTGTCACTTGGATGCTCAACTCAATGACTTCTTCTTCACATTTCCCAAGGTTTTTATTTAGATTTTCTTTGTCTTTAGAAATATCATTTAAAAATTTAATCAATACAAAGGCAAAAGATCTCAGCTTGTTGAGGAAGTAATCCCTCAAATTCTCCTTGATATTTAGGAGAGTAGTAGGTTGCTCTTCATTTCATCAGTCTCTACCATCAAAGCAAGTAGTGAATCAAAGACTTGCATTTTTTCTTCTTTTACTGTGGTGGAGATGCCTTTTCCCTACTCAGTATCATTTGAGTCACTTGATGAATCATTCCAACAAGTTGCAAGTACTTGACTTGCAATCTTGTCAGTTTCAACTCTCTTATTATACTTCATAGGAACCTATTTCTTTCGTTTGTCCTTATCAAAAATTTGTTTGACATATTACTTATTCTCAACCTTGTGCATTGGACAGTCCTTGATGTAATGACCCAGCTTGCCACACTTATGATAGGTAGCATTGCTCATTCCTTCATTGTAGTGCTTGCTAGATTCACTTCTTCTAAATACAATCCTTGACATTTTAAAGTCTTTGAGCACCTTTTCTACAATATGAGCTGTTTTATTTTCTTCAAAACAGTAAGTAGCTTATGAAGGCTTCAGGACTAGATTTGATGGAACATCTATTTCTCAAGATTCTTATAAGGTGTTAGCCTTATTATGGAAAACCTGCTCTAATACCAAATGAAGGGTTGAGATGGGTTGCTCATCAGCTCAGGGACCTATTCCTAGATACACTCACACAAAAAAAACTAGGAGATATATAAAGCTAGAAGTACAGGAATAAAGTAAATAGAAGATAAAAGGTTTATACGTGGAAACTCCTTGCTCAAGGAAGGAAAACCATGACCTGCCTCCAAGATTACTAAGCTCCACTATACTCAAGACACTTCTTGAATTCAGACTCTAAATATTAACCTCCTAAACCGTTGTTTTCTAGCAACAACTCTATTACAAGGAAACACATAGTACCTCTACCATTTTTACGTCTATCTAACTCTAACTAGACTCTACAAGCTAACTCTAGCTTGATCAATCGCCTAACTCTAGATGATTACAATAAAAGGTTTACACCTCAACACCTACTAAAATCATAAGCTAATATAGCTAAATATTTAAGAACAAATACCAAGACTCAACTACAACAAGGAAGTTAAAATACAAATCGATGAACAATTAGTTTCCTACTATAGTGTGTAGTCTTTGATTCGCAACTTCAGAAAGATATTTTATTATAAAAATATGAAAGTGTTGATTTTTTTGTTGAAGACGATGAGCAATATATATTATGACACAAAAAAACCTAAGAGAGATCGCATTGGTTGAGGCAAAAATGTGGTAGTAGCTTTTTCCTTCAACTTTTGTACTTTGTGTCAGCTGTGAACTATTGATCGTGATAGTGACAATGAACCGGTATAGTTTGACATTTAGACACTTTCAAAATTTATTTTGGCATTTAGACACAAGTCTTAGAAAATTAGGTATTTAAACACATTTATGACATCATCCATTCTTTCATCCAAATCTACCACACAAGTTTTAAACTTTATACTTTAGTCCCCCACCTCATCCATTTAATATTTAATATTTCCCAATATTTTTTCATATTTTCTATTTTAATTTAGAAAATTATCCAAGAAGCCACCAATAGGAGCTCCCATTTTCACCAATAATTTTTGATTCCGGCCACTTTTTCGGCCAATTTTCCGACGAAAATTGTTCATCACAACTGAAAATCTCCATTCTTCATCATTGCCTCCACTGTTGTTCCATTCTTTTTGAAAAAAAATGCAAAAACAAAAATTTCACCATTTCTACTAGCTCGAAAAGCTTTTCAAATCTGCACAGTACCTCGTCATTAGATATATTTCAGTAGTTTAGAAGTCCTACACATACATTTTTCCATCCCAGAGCTAGAAGGGCAATGATTATATCAAAAATTAGTCGATTCTCATCTTTGTATGGACGTATTTATACCAATGATCGACCAGTGATCGACCATCTATAGACCTAAACCTTGATCCATTACCGATTTGTGTGGTCTATTATGGCAGTAATGGAGGTAGTTGTCATGGGTAGTAATTATATGGGTGCGTGGGAGGAGGGACCCAACTTTTGGAGGTGGAAATCATCTACAAAGTAGACAGTGCCCATCCCGCTGCATCACAATGGATCATACGATGACATGGTTCGAAGCGTAATTGAAAGCGGAGAATTAGAATACGAGCCAAAGAACATTGTGATCAGCTATGTAATGAATGGGTGGGGTAAAATATATCCCATATTTATAAATAAAGATCGGCATGTGTCGTTATACATGTTGAATGTCGCTGCCGATGGCTCTAGGACATTATTGAGGATAAATATTGTTTTGAGGTGTCCAACAATCCCGCCACCACAGCCGATAATCAATGAACATAATTCATTTGAATATGAGAGTGTGGATACTCATCCAATGGATTTGGAAGATGATTCATAGAATTGGAAGATTCAATTTTCTCTAAAGAAGGGGGAGAAGAGTGCGAATTGGGAGTACAAACCAACCACACCTTCTCCGACGGAACTCATTTTTAGGTAAATCAAATATTTAGCAGTAAAAAGGAGCTAAAATTATTGTTGGACATAGAAGATTTGAGAAATTATTTTGATTATGCTACATTGAAGAGCTGCATCAAATTCCTCAAGGTGAAATATATTTGTCCTAGCTGCGGGTGGATATTGCGGGCAAAGAAGTATGAATGCATGGACAGGTTCGTCATCTATAAATACATCGATGATCATAATTGCGGCGTCGAATAAGCCACCCACTTCCATAGAAAAATCTTATCTAAAGTCATTCCATCGCTGTGTATGAACATGTATCACAAAGGAAAGGGTTCGGACACTAGCGAGATTTGAAGGATCGTGTTCAAGAACTTGAAAAGTAGACCAAGCTATTGGAAATATTGGCTGGGGGGTGTGATTGCCAAGGAAATGGTTTGAGGGACAGCGGAGCACGGGTATCGCTGCTTGCCCACTTTTTTGTACATGATAGACACTCTTAATGTTGGCACTACCTATTCTATCATGGTAAATAAGGTCGATTGTAGGTTTATGTACTACTTTTTATCATTAGGCTCTTGCATTAGGGGATTCACACACATGAGGAAGGTTATTACGGTCGACAACACTCATTTATATGGCAAGTACGAGGGGGTGCAGCTAAGTACGATTGCACAGGATATGAAGAACTATATTTATCCCATTGCCTTTTGTGTCGTTGACAAGGAGAACGATGTGTCTTGGATGTTCTTCTTTGAGAAGCTAAAGGCTATTGTGGTCGATGGACCAGATTTGTGCTTTATCTCCGATAGGCATAAGAGCATCGCCAACGGCATCGCGAAGGCATATAACCATGCTCATCACAGGTACTACATGAAGAACCTAGGTGAAAATCTCTGAGTAAATTACCACTGTGGAGAACACCTCTATCTGTTCTATGATGCGGCAAAAACATATTCTCCCGAGGAGTTTACCGACCATTTTGTGGAATTCAAGAACTATTATCCCAAGTTCCTTGAGCATAAGGTTGGTTTTAAGAAATGGAGCATGGCATATTTCCCCAACAACAGGTTAAATGTGATGACCATAAATATTGCCGAGTCGGTAAACGCTATGTTGATTACTGAAAGGGAGTACCCCCTGGCATCCATATTCAATTTGATTGTCAAGAGGTTTGGTGAAATATTTAGGGAGAGGCATCCCTGCGTCCTCAAATATAAGGATAACAAATTTGTTCCCGCCGCTGAAAAGATCTTAAGAGGCAATATGAGCGAGGGCGGCTCCTTCTATGTGGAGAACATAAGTGGGGATGAAAGGCAATACACTGTGTTTGGAAGTAGCTGTACGGCCAAAGTCGACCTACTGGAAAGATCTTACTCTTATAGGAAGTTTGACCTGGTCAAAATACCATGCAATCATGCGATGACCGCTTTGCGAACAAAGTACGGTGAATATTATGGTTTGAGAGTCTATGATTACTCTTCGCCCCTGTATAAAGTGGAAAAGTACCTCCTTGTGTATTCAGAATCAATTAATGTTGTCCCTCTAGAGTCCAAATGATGCATGCCATAAGAATTGCTAGACGTGAATATTATTCCACCTCTTGGGGTCACCAAGTTCAGAAGGAAGAAAAGAAAACACGTTAAGGGCATGAGCGAGACTTTCAAGTCAAAGAGGAGGAATAAGTGTTCATTGTGCAAGAGATCCGACACCAAGATAACCACTTGTAACAACAACAAATCGTAGTTAGTCTTGTATGAATTTGTGTTTTTGAAAGTCATGGCAGTGTATGTATTTTGACAACCCTTCAGTTGTCTGATTAATGTTAGATTTATTGACTGCACTCCATCTCTATTATCGACCTTTTAAAGTATATCATTTATTGTGTGTTCGGTCTATTGCTTTTATTCTTTATTTAACACATGGTTTATTATCGATCTCACATAAGGTCTATTAAAAACCCTAAATATTCAAAGGGACAGATGAACAGTTGAGCATTTATTACACACAAAAAAAAGTTGTTGCACGTCCAATAACACGTTGCGTCGATTGGGTATGCGCTACCTCTCTTCGATTTCCACCATTCACACGTCTACCAACCAAAGGGCGGGAATACTAAAGGATTCTATTTTGGTCTATATAAACACCCACCTACTGCACCCAAAATTCATCTTCATCAACTCAATATCAGATTAAATAGACAAGATGCCAGACATTCCTTTGAGACCAAGAAGGAGGATCAACCGTAACTACGACCTTCTTCTCCTCTGTAAAGACTTCAACCATCTCTTATATGAACTGGGGTAGGACTGGGAGCATGTCCATTGCGAACTCCGAAAGATTGCCCATTTTTTACGGACGATTGTGGAGCGGCTCAAAATGGAGCCGGAGGAGACGATCACCCCTCCACCATCCCTTAGTTTTAAGTTTTTATGTCTATTTTTTTTGTTTTAATGTCATTGCAATGGGAATCTTTCATGGTTAGGTTTATGTTAGATGAAAACTTCTTTATTTTGCAATTTTTGCTTGGGTTTTGCTGTAAATATGGGTCTACCATTGCAATGAAGAATGAATAAATGAAATATGTTAGTTTTCCTATATCTGTCCCCCCCCCCCCCCTTAAATTTCTACAATTTTAGACTCGTTTGAAATTTTGTGCAATTTTCTTTGTTAGAATATGAATCAAACAGTTGTGAATTAATGAAAAATTAATTTTTGCCTGCATTTGTCTCCACTATAAATTTTGAAAAATTAATTTCTGATGTTAGAAGATAAATCAAAGGGTTGTGATATGTGAATTTAATTCTTGGTTAATTCTTGTT
Organism: Capsicum annuum; assembly: GCF_002878395.1. Classification (NCBI taxonomy): domain Eukaryota; kingdom Viridiplantae; phylum Streptophyta; class Magnoliopsida; order Solanales; family Solanaceae; genus Capsicum; species Capsicum annuum. Next base: position 203,210,868 of record NC_061119.1, on the reverse strand, counting down.
TCTAGTTTAATTCTTGTTTCCTGCATTTTTCACCAATGTAATTTTACATTTTTTTCCTTTTTAGAATTTTTACATGAGATCAAGGTAGAAGATGAACGGGATAGTTTTCAGACATCAAATTAATTCATACACACCAATGGAAAATTAATCTGGTCTATTCGCGATTATGTTAATTTATACAAAATTAAATAAAAATTCGATGACGTTTATTCAATACTTATTTCAATGTCTATGCTCGAACAATTACATATTTGATGCATTAAATAATACCGCATCATCGATTGTGTTCAGTAAATTTCATAGACTGTAAGCCTTGTCAATAATATATAGTATTGATTTATTGTCCTTAGTAGCATATTTGAAAAATAAAAAAAATATTAATTAATAAAATAATAAATAATTAGATTTTATGCAATTAAAGGAGCTTGAACAAGTCATGTGATAGTATGAGAGTCTACGTAAATTAGATAAGGGGATCAATGATGTGTGGGGATGGGTAGTGGATGAACAAATGAATTACTCACAATATATTTGTGCTTTGGTAAACATTGCCATAAGGATGTTGGTTGTTCAACCACAACCCATCACCTCATATCTTGTTTCACCACTTTTAATTTATGTGGACTCTCATACGATCACATGACTTATTTAGGCTCATTCGATTGCATAAAATACAATTGCTTATTATTTTATTAATTAAATAATTCTTTTCAAAATATGTGCTAGTCAAGGTCTATAAATATGTGTCATAATCTAGTGCATGTATTGATGAAGTTGTACAAAATCTATGCTAGACTATGCTTAGTTTTGTCCTCGACCTGATATAGTCTAGCATAGACTCTTAACTACTTCCACAAATAAATTACTAGACTGTGCTACATATTCATAGACCATAACTAGCACATCTTTTCAGAAGAATTAATTAATTAGTAGAATAATCAATAATTAAATTTTATACAATTGATTAAGGCTAAACAAGTCATGTGATCGTATGAGAGTCCACATAAATTGAAAGTGGTGATCAAAGACGTGAAGTGATGAGTTTTGGTTGAACAAATGAATTATCCACAGCATACTTGTGCTTTGGGTAAATACTGCCCCAAGCATGTTTTTTGTTCATGCACTACCCATCCTCACACATCATTGATCTCCTTATCCAATTTAGTTGACTCTCATACGATCACATGACTTGTTCAAGATTCTTTAATTGTATAAAATCCAATTATCTATTATATTATTGATTAAAAAATTCTTCTCAAAATATGTGCTAGTTATGGTCTATGAATATGTAGCACAGTCTAGTGCGGTTATTAAGGAATTAACTCTTAGTATATGCGAGACTGTATATCTATTCGGTGAAGCATCTACAAAATTCTGAGAAGCCATCGATTATAAATAAGGTCTATGAAACAAGACCAACCGTAAATAAAATAAAAATATCAGATTTTTACAACGCTCATAAAGTACACATCAAATCAACACCCAACGGTAATATCTCACTTTTTTTCTATAAAAGGAAGGCTATTTTTATGGTAACACTATCATTTTTTTCTTTAATTTTTGTTAACAACTACAATGTCTCAAGCATCCCAAAAATAAAATGCAAAAGTGTCCTACATATGTCATTGTGGCAATCCAGTTATTTTTAGAATGTCACGCACCAATTGAAATCCAGGTCAAAAAATTTTTAATTGTGTGGTTGGAAAGGATAATGGCAGATGCTCTTTTTTTAAGTGGCTTGATGAAGACTCACCGACGAGTAGCCCATCGACATCAAATTTTTGAGGTACTTCGAAGTTTCATATACTCCAAAGGCTTCGAGAATCTGAAGAAAATAGAGATCTACTTATGACATTGCTAAAAGAAGTCGAAGAGCAAAGGAATTACTTGAAAGGATCGCTAAAAGAAGTCGAAATGGAGAGGGATCAAGTAAAGTAAAGGCTCATTTTGATCGAGGAAAAAGAGAAAGGCCTAAAAAATTTGTTGTATGGTTTGTTATTATTGTTGTCTTTTTGGAAAGGTGGAATAGGGATATAGGAAACTTAATAAATAGATGTAAGGTTTCTTAAGTTAATCCTAGGTGTAATCTATAATTAATAGAGAATTATGTCTACGTCTTTTATCATCGACCTCTATAAACTATGATAGTTACAGTAAGTAAATATAAGAATTACTCAATCGATTGTATGTTAAGTCTATAAATTATAGAGAACAACTTCTATTATGTTTCCAATCAACCTCTATAAATTAGGACTACAGCTGAACTGATAACGCAATGCAGCTAGCTATTTAATCTAACGAGATAATGAAATAAATGAACATTATTTCATCAGTAAATGTCATCATTGACATGTCAAATATATGTAATTCAATTATCCATAAAGAACAAATCACTAAAAAAACATGTGAAATATATGTAATTCAATTATCCATAAAAAATAAATCACTAAAAAAAAAAAATCATTAAGAAAATTGTTTGTTCCAAATCCACAAAACTACTCATTTTCTTGATTGAGCTCTGAAACAGTGCTCATAATATCCACTTCTTTTTCTTTCTATTTTTCTCCTCTTCTTTAACATCTTTCTTCTCATTTTCCTTCTCTTATTCTTCAGCCGATTTCTTCTCTTCTTTAATGTTTTCAACCTCCTGTTCGACTACAAATTCTTCTTCAACTGCCTTCTCATTTTTGTCTTCATCTTATTCTGATGATGATTTTTTTTCACCATCTTATTTTATTTTTTCCTCATTTTCTTCTTCTGCTTCAGCCGTCTTCTCTTCTTCTTCTTCTTCTTCTTCTTCTTCTTCTTCTTCTTCTTCTTCTTCTGCTGCTGCTGCTGCTGCTGCTGCTGCTGCTGCTGCTGCTGTATTCTCCTCTCCCGTTTCTTCTTCTTTCTTCTATTTTTTTTCATTTACTGCAGTCATGTCCGTCACTTCGAATGAATGTTCTTTGAGGTTTACTTGATACCGGCTAAAAGGAGGCTGTTGAGGTCTACTGTGTTGTTTTGAAAGGATTACTAAACATATGCAACAAAATTAAATTAGAAGAGCAAAAATTAAATTAATTTACCTTCTTCTTGTTTCTTCTTCTTATTCTTCTCGATTCTCCTCAACCTCTCATCTCTAACAATAGAAGCAATATCTAGTAGACTTTTCTCGAGTATAGCAATGCGCTTGCGCAGGTCATCATCATTAGAAGCTTCTGGTGAAGTTTTGAGTCCAATTGACCCAGCATGATTAGAAGCGTGTGGTGAACTTGAAACATAATGGTGGCTACCCAAATCTTTGTCTTCGTCCGCAACTTTCGCTGATGAAGTCAGGACAGTCACGCCTTTTAGCTGCGTCTTCAAGACATCAATGGACATATCCTTAACTTCATTCGTATATGGCTTAAAAGTGTTCATGTATCTCTGTTCCATCTCACGGACAGTAGGAGTAAGGTAGGGTGCATAATTTACAAAAAATAAAAATAAATTATAAGACATTCGCTAATATAATAATATTAGTATCATATCATAATAAGTATAATTTTACCTTTGTGCTATTTCCTTTGTACTTAAATGGGCCGCCTTCCATTATGTTGTTGCACTTCGACGTGTGCCATCGAACAAGAAGGGGAATGGGCAGGGAAGAATCCAACGACTTGCCGGCGTACCTTTCCAGATGAGGAAAGGCCTCATATATCCAAACCTGTAATCAGTAGAAGCACAAGTAAGTCTACAGTGTCTATGTATTACTGCATAACTATGTAAGAGTCTATAATAAATCAATAGGATGGTTGATTATAAGTACCATAAACGCCTAAGGAAAGCCAAATAACGCGTACGATGCATTGTTCCTCTTGACAAAAGCTTCTTTCTGCTTGGTCATATCAGTCTTCTTTTTCAGATAGCTCAAGGTCAGCTCAAAGGACTTTTCCCCATAGATACCCCCGAAGAATTCTAAATCAGCTGCCATCTTGATGTGGTTCGAATCCACCTTCTTTGACGGGTCCTTTGCCAGCAGCATCGCGTACACAAACCAAACCAAAGCACACTTTAACTTTTGTTGATTATTCAGCCTATTAACTTTCATAAGGCTAATCAACTTTGCAGCAGTAATGCTCTTGTTCTTTATCACCTTAAAATGAAATCTTTCTCCATTTTGGAGGACTTTGTTCATTTTTGATTCACGAGGATATACTGAACATTCAGCCCCATAATCAAAGCAAATTCCTTTAAGCCAAAACAAGCTGGCTTACCGTTCTCATAAAATCAAATTTCATGCAGTTTTTTTTTATTTTTTATACATCGCAGCAACATATAATGAACCATCTATCCATTAAACTTAAAATGTTTCAGAATATGCCTCAAGTGTCTGAAATATGTCTTCTTAAAATTACAATATAACTTTTGTTCAACAAGAGCCCGCCTAAGCTCTCGGTACACCGTCATTCTTGCTCTCATAGAAATCTTTGCAGGAAAAGAGCCAAGATAATCCATCCAGGTTGTTAGGTCGTATGACTCAACAGAGATATCTCTCACACAAATTGGCAAGGATAGGGGATCCTCCTCACCGTCTCCATTATCTCTCTTATCCTCACCATCCCCGTTATCACTTTCACTTTCTTCTTCGTTTTTCCTTTCGCTTTTACCTTCGTTATCCTCAGTATCCTCACTCTCGTGTACACTACTTTCATCATATTTGAAAATATCAGCAAGGATTCTTGATTCGGTTTTCGACTTCGATTCACCGACTACTAGTTTTTTTCTTTTGGAAGTTTTCAAAACTTGTTCGAATTTTTGCTTCCTGCTGGTAGAAGCAGTGGAAGCAGGCCTTTTAACCGCTCTATGAACTCTTCTCACCATTTATGATCTACAACTAAAAATGAATATGTAATGGTCGATTTATGAACCATTTGTCTATCAAAAAACAAACAAATGCAGTAAAAATAAATCTGCAGTGGTCAATCTATCGACCACTGGTCTATTAAGAGAAACGGAAAAACACCTCACATCAAACATGCAATTCAAGTTTCAACATTGGCAGTGCAATTCACAACAACAAGAACACCATTAAAATGGGTCCAATTCAGTACAAAAAATTCAAAATCAAACGCAATATAACTACAAATATTGAAAAAAATTTAATCACAATCCAAAGCAAAACCCAATTAAACATGCGAAATCGACAATGTTAACTAAAAACACTCAAATTTTGACTAATTCAATGAAGAACAGTGCAATTTTTGTCAAAATCAAAGAACCCCAACACAAAGCATCATCGAAAAAAATTACTAAAATGGATCTAAAACTGATTGGGGAAGAAAATTACACTTACCTGAGCAAGAGAAATTGAAAAATTTCTCCCGAGGAAGCAAGAATCAATCGAATTGTTTTGTTCGAAAAAATAGGAACCAAAATCGGGAGAAGAAAGGTTTTGAGGAGAGAGAAATGTGTAGTTGAAAATATTAAATAGTTTTAATAAATATTTTGAAAATGAAAAAACATAAAAAGGGACCATGTTGTAGTTTTAAAAAGTTATTTTTTCCCCAAGTTTTAAAAATATTAAATGAATTCATGATCCCACAACCTTGGCCCACTTTTTACCCTTTTCAAGACCTAATTCTAAAAAATAAACAAAAAGAAATTTGGTGTCTATGAATCAAAATAAATTTTGAAAGTGGGTAGGAATCAAAATTGTCTCCGGTGAACCCAACCTGTTTTCTAATTCGTAGTAGCTTTGTTAACACAAAAATTCTAGAAAACAGGTCCCATCATACAATCTACATATTAGTTTCTCAATTATCAAAACTAAGGACTTAACATAATACGAAATTTTGTAAAACTTAAGACTTGTAGCCAATTTAACCAGTGGATCGACAACCTGATTTGCTTCTCATAGGTAATGTGAGACAGTACGTACCGTAGGCACGTCTCAAGAAACTAGCTGTCTCAAGAATATCACTTTCCAGCTTTAGATTGTTGGTGACACCCTTTCTCAACATATCAGTGACAATAATAGAATCAATTTTAAGAATATAGTTAGAAAGACCATTGTGGAAATGAGAGGTGGATCTAGGATTTCGAGGTTGCGGGTGTCATGTCTCTTTTAATGTTAAAGCTACTACTCAAAAAGGATACTTTTTATGATTTAGCTTGTTAGTAAGAGATTTTTGAAGGAAAATTTCATTGAAACATTATTGAAGAATCTAATTTTTACGAATTTAGTTAATTTTTTTTTATTTACATTTTGCTATTTACACTGTCCCAAATAAGACAAATATTTTGTCAATTTTATAGAATTTGGGTTTCAATTTGATTATTTGTCTTTTCAATTTGTATAGACAGATAGATCAAATAATAAAAATGTGATTATTATTATAAAAACTATCGGAAACAATCTTTCTACTTTTCCGGAGGTAGTGTATGGACTGCATATATTTTACCCTCTTCAGACCTCACTATGTGGAAATACACTGAATTTGTTGTTGTTGTTGTTATTACTATAAATTGTGTAAACAAGAGTTAAATTCAACTTATCAGTCAGCGTGAAAATACAAAATAGTTGTCAACATTAAATGGATATTTCCAATTCTATTGTTAAGAAATTATAACATCAAGCCAAGCATCATTATTATGATTTACGAGGAGAGGTTAACTATAAATTTGAAGGAAGAAGGAATCTTCAACTATGTTCTACACTTAAGTTAAAAATTCTTAAACAAAGATTACCCAAAAAAAGAGTCAAACAAAGATTAAGTCAAGAGGAAAAAACTTATAGAAAATAGAATAGCGATCAAAAAGTAACAAAATAATAGTAGCGTCTGGATTTGAACTCTGGTATAATACATGAAATTTCAGCGCATTTGCCATTGGCACTACTTCCTCAACTGCTACACCGGGTGGCACTTAAATAATATAACGATTTTCTTCAAAATATATATACACATATAGTTTTTCGATCGAAGTTTGCGGGTGTCATGCTACCCCTGAACCCCCATTAGATCCGCCCCTGGTGGAAACACCATTTAGCTCCAAATAAAGCAGCTTCTGCCTCCGCCTCATTATTGTTGTAACAATTAACAAAAGCATAGAAGCCCTTGATACAATCATCCTACTGTTTCCTAACTATTCTACCACCTAATAAACAATTGCATTCGAAAAACTTCCATCAGTGTTTAATTTAACGATGCCACTGGATGGTTTGGTTCGTAGCACCTGTCTTGAAAGGGATTTTGGCTGAGCTTTTCTATTAAACCAAAGTTTGATACCACGGAATATGCTAATGGATTGTTCGAAAATTCTAGCTTAGAACCTCTTGATAGTCCAAATGAATTCGAAATATCATCCTACCGCAGCTCGTATAACATTTCCATAATTCCCAGCATATAATTGTTGGGGTTAGAATAAGCTTGTAGACAATGTTCATAGGTTTGGTCTTCCATCAAAGTTGAAGATGCTCATTTATATGAAGATTGAGTGGATGAGTACGTACCAAATAAAACCCAAGTCGATGGATTCACAAAAAACACATTGAAGAGTATCAATTCTTGACACTTGACAACAGAAGCAGTCATAGTGTAAAAAGCTAAGCTTTGGATTGATCAATAATGTAAGTAACAAGCAAATCATTATCAACGTAACCAAAACGGAAAATAGAAAAGGGAGATACCAGAGTGCTATCACAAAATAGCTAAAGAAAATAAAACCAACATAAGTCTTACCATGAAACCTAATAGATTATTTTCCTCTCCTATATATAGGCATCTCTCAGGGTCCTAAATGTAATTTGACATATTTCCATTCATTACAGATATCCTGTTAGTAATACCAATCCTGTCAATAATACCGATAATTGATATATTCTTCATAGTTTATATAATTTTTTTGTCCTTTTAACATCAGGTTTCGATAGATTATGAGACCAAACATGGAATCTATATAGTAACATGAATAAAGTGACGTGACACCCCTTTATCACCAACATTTCTATTTATCTTTTAATAAAGCTTCTTCCGCTTCTTCTTTTTTCTTTCGATTTGCCTTTCTAAGTGTTTGTATAGAGAGTGAGAAATTTTGTCAAGAGAAGAAGGGTGGAATTTTATTTTGTTTTATTTTTTATGAGAGAATCTATTGGTTTTTTGCTTTGAAATTAAAGAAATAACATAGAAAGACTTGGAGAGAAAAAATACTGCAATTGTATTGTCAAAAGAAATTGTTTTATTAATAACTACATATATTTATAGCTAAACTTCTAATTAGATCAAGTCAAATTCAAATTCAAATAACAAAACATAACTAATTCCTAAGTTTAAGCCACATAAAACTTTAATAATTTAAAACTACTAGTAGTTATCTATTTCTACTTTATTTCTGAGACATATCTTCAACACTTCTCCTTGGATTAGAAATTGTAGATGGCAGTCTTGGCTGAATTTGACCTCGTGAATAAATATTACAATTCATCTTTGGTCTTGCAAGGTTTGTGTGCATCTTCTGCTGCATAAATAAGAAACTTTTGTCTCTCATTTCAACTTGTAAGATCTCATGATTAGTGGAATCAAATCTTCAACAATATTTATCTTCAAATAATAATTTAAATCCTTCTTCCATTAGTTGACCAACACTTAACACACTTTTATCAATATCGGGCACGTAAAGCACATTTGAAATTATTTTTGTACCTAAAATTATTCTGATTGCAACATTCTATTTTCCTTCTGCAGGAATATAGTCACCATTCCCAATTCTGACTTTCTTATTTTCTAAGGCAGAAACTCTTTAAAAAGAGTTTTGTCATATGTTATGTGATTTGTACAACTACTGTCAATCATTTAAAAATCAAATTTCATGGTTGAAGAATAAGTTGCAACAAATAAGTGATCTTCTTCTTATTATTTGCTGACTTGGGTATCTGCTTCATATTTTTGAGATTTATTTTTGCAAATCACAGCTTCATGGTCAAGTTGATTGCAGCTCTTACATTGTGCATCTAATCTCTTCCAACATTTAAATAGAGGATGACCTATTTTGCCACAGTGCTGACAAGGTGGGTAGTTTTTTCTTGAATTATTACCATTACTTTGAGTCTTGTGATTGGCTGCCAAAGCTCCTTCAACTATACCATCCTGCCTCATAAGCCTCATTAGTTTTTGTACCTGCAATGTATTTAACAATTCTGCCAACGTAATCTTGGACATGTCTATTGTATTTCTCAAGATAGTAATTGATACTTCGTATCTTTCAAGCACTGTGACAAGAATTTTTTCAACAATTCTTGAATCTTTAAATTTTGTGTCAAGCAATCTTAACTTTTAAACAATGCCAAGAGGTCAGTCTGAGTATTATTTGACGGTCTCAGATTCCTTTCGAACTTCCTTATTAGATTCAACACTTTCATGTTTCGTATTCTTTCATCTCTTGTGTATTCTTCCTTTAGATAATCCCAAATTTCTTTTGCTGATTTAAGATTCATAATTCTCGTGAAATTTGTTGGAGATACACTAGCAAACAAGGTTGTTTTGCCGATTCTCTAATTTTCTTTTCTTTTTGGCTTTTGATCTGGGCCACCATGGGATTATCGGATAACAAAAGAACATCATAATCCTCCTCCACAGTCTCTCAAATATCTAAAGCTTCAAAATAAGTCTTTATTCTTACTGTCCAAAGTTGGTAATTCTCAGGAGGAGCTATTTGGAAAAAGTTGTTTTCAGAATTCTCTCAATCACAAATCTCTCAAAAAAATGGCTCTAGATACCAATTGTTGGTTTTTAGCTTTGAAATTAATGAAATAACAGAGAAAGACTTGAAGAGAAAAAATACTGCAATTATATTGTCAAATCGAATTATTTTATTAATAACTCAAAGACATATATTTATAGCTAAATTTCTAACTAGACTTCAATTCAAATTCGAATAACAAAGGATAACTAATTCTGAAGTTTAAGCCACATAAAACTCTAATAATTTAAAACTAATAATATTTATTTATATCTACTTTATTTCTGAGACATATCTTCAACAGAATTGCATAGTTAAAAAAGAAAAAAGCAAAAGAAGACAGAATGCTTGGTCAAATTTTATGTTGGAACACATTTTATTCTACTTCTTTCATATTTTGAAATTTCTTCATTTGTGAAACTTTGTTCTCAATTTACAAGCTGGATGATGAGAATATTTAAGCAGAAAACTGTGACTTTGTACGCATGAATAATAGTGTTTTGAGTTCGTAATAGTAACAAAGGAAACAAAAAATTAAAAACAAAAATGATAAAAAGGAAAAAAGTAACACCCTCGTTAACGTAGGCATTTATTTATGAACGAAGGTTTTACTGGGAGTTTAAAAAATATAAAAGAAAAAGAAAAGAAAAAGGTACAATGAAGAAAATGAACAATTAGAACTCGTTTGGTATAAGGAATAATTAATTTCGGAATTAATTTTATCATGAGTTATCCCACACTTTTTTTGGAATAAAATGTAAGGAATAACTCATTTTCGAGTTAGTTATCCTGAGATTATAATGTTACTTTTATCCCACCAAAAAATGAAGTACCTCAATGTAATTCAATTAGCGACACAGCAAATTGCATTGACATTTTCTCTTACCAGTCTCTCTTCTTAGTTTTCTTACTGTTACTTTTTATGTCATATTTCTTTTATTCGTTTGGAAGAAAAATCTGAAAAATTACTTTTACAAAGGAATGTGAAATGATTTTAATAAAAATATTAAATATTTTATATCATCTAAGAATTAATTTTTGTTATCATATATGTAACACAATACTTTTGACAAAAAAATGTCAACTGAATTTATATTAAAAAGAAATTACCATGTCTTCTATTTTGCGAGATCAAGTTCACTAGTATTTAGAATCCCGACAATTTGGAGCTTAGTTACAGAATATTTTAATATTTTTATAATTACCGAAAATCCCGATTTTGGATCTGTTGAGATACATAACTAGCTCCCGATACATCCAATGAAGATACATTATTTTTTCCTTTATAAGATACATAATTAGCTCCTGATACATTTTTTTTTAGATTTTAGGTTTGTCGAGATACATAATCCATCCAATGAAAATACATTTTTTCCTTTATAAAAAGGGTAAATAACATAAACCCCCAATAGTTTGCTATCTAATTATTCTCTCACTCTAACTTTTTTTCATAATTATATCAAATCCCTTCCAGATACATAAGTAACAGGAGAAGATTGAAGGAAAGGTGTCTTTTAAGTCTTGAATGAAGGATTGGTGACATTGACCAACTTAAAGGGTCAAACATCATATGGAAACTTGATTAAATTAATTGTGGAGTTGATTAATATTTTCAAAACTTTCTAATCTTTTCAAAAAATGCAAATCAACTCAACCCACACCCCTCTTCATTCCAAATCAACAGTCTCTCTCCTCTCTCTCTCGACAGCTTCTCTCAACTCTCTCCCAACCAACAGTTCTGCAAAATTCTCCCTTCAATCTCCGACAAAAAATAGTCGGACGAGTTTTCTTTCGACTTTCAACCGTCAATCGACGTGAAGACTTCTCTGGCTACAACAAATTTGAGTTCTTCATCATCCTATTTCTTTTTTTACAGGTATAAAATTATGAAGAAATAGAGGAAATTGAGTCAACTACTCTTCTAGTATTGAAATGTGGACTGAATAAAATCCTAATTTCTGGCATTTCTTCTTGTTGTTGTCGTACTGTTGATTCAAATTTATTGGTATTTTTATTCACAGTTGATGTTCTTAGTGTGTGTGTGTGTGTCATGTGTTGGTGTTGCTGGGTTGATTTCTTATTTGTCTTAGAAAAAATGGTGTTGAAATAGATGAAACATATGAGGAAACAGATGAAGACATCTGATGAAATAAATGAAGATATCTGATGCAACAGATGTTAATATCTGATGCAACAGATTAAAATCTAATGGAACTATAGATCATTCATCTATCGCGACAGACGACTCTTGTGTTTGGAAGAAATCTAAACAATATTGATCCAACAGATAACTCATTTTCCAACAGGTGAGTGATATATTTCACTAGTTCAGTGATCTATTTTTTTTCTCTCCAAAGGTTTACTCATCGTTGCAACAATCAGTTATATGTTGCAACAGATAAAATAGCTGATGCAACAGATCAGCGATCTATTTTTATTGTTTCCAATGGATTACTTATCCGTTGCAACAGGTCATTTGTATGTTGCAATAGATAACAAACCTGGTGCAACAGATTAGTGATATGTTTTTATGGTTTTCAATGGATTGATTACCCATTTGATGCAACAGATTGATTAGCTGTTGCATCAGATAAAATATATGGTGCAACAGATTAGTGATCTATTTTATGGTTTCCAACAGTTTACTCATCTGTTGCAATGGTTGGTTATATGTTGCATCAGACAACATACCTGGTGCAATAGATTAGTGATCTATTTTTATTGTTTCCAACGGATTACTCATCCGTTGCAACATGTCATTTATATGTTGCAACAGATAACAAACCTGGTGCAACAAATTAGTGATCTATTTTTATGGTCCTGTTTGGAAGAAATTTAAATAATATTGATCCAATTGATAACTCATTTTTCAAAAGATGAGTGATATCTTTCAATAGTTCAGTGATCTATTTTTATTCTCTCCAAAGGTTTACTCATTATTACAACAGGTTAGTTATATATTGCAACAGATAAAATTCTTGGTACAATAGATCAGTGATCTATTTTTATTATTTTTAACAGATTACTCATCCGTTGCAACAGTTCATTTATATGTTGTAACAGATAACAAACCTGGTGCAACAGATTAGTGATATGTTTTTATGGTTTCCAACAAATTACTCATTCGTTACAATAGATTGGTTATATGTTGCATCAGATAAAATACCTGGTGCAATAGATTAGTGATCTGTTTTATGATTTCTAACGGTTTACTCATCTGTTGCAACGTTTGGTTATATGTTGCATCAGATAACATACCTAGTGCAACAGATTAGTAATCTGTTTTTATTATTTCTAAGGGCTTACTCATTTGTTGCATTCAGGTTGGACAGATTAGAGATCTATTTTTATTGTTTCCAACGTTTTACACATCTGTTACAACAGGTCGGTTATATGTTTCAAAAGATAACATACCTGGTGCAACAGATGTGTTGTCTGTTGAAACTTTTTTTTACCATTGTGCATGTTAGATTTACTGTTATCCATTTTGAATGATGCATTAATCAATTATAATCTATTTTATGTTCCTGTTAATTTAAGATAGCATGAGTCTAAAAAAAAACTGAATCAAATCCAAGTAAAGAAACAAGTGCAGCAGCTCGGCTACATCTACCACTCTATGAGCTTGCTTTACAAGCCTCATCTCAATCAGGAGCAGAAGATAATGAACATGGGGAGAAGGAATGTCTCAAAGAGATGATCCAAATGCTAATAGCCCTTTTACCAAAGAGTTGGTCAAAACCTTCAGCATTGATCGTTATCCTGTGAGAATGTAGTGCGATGGTGCCACAGATTTAATGGGTGATTTCGTGGTTAAGTCATCCATGGGAAAATCTTTTGACACCTTCAGAAAAATACTATGAAAACAAAAATTGGATTCTTATTTTAGGGAAAGCTACTTTGAGAAATATCTTGATTTGCTGGAGGACAACAATGCTCATTTCCAGATAAAAATGGTATACAATCTTCTCAAGCATAGGTTTATGTATGAAAACAAAGACAAGATGGATGAGGTGTGGATAAATTACTGTGGAATGCCTGTTTGTTTTGGTTTGAAGGATTTTTCCATAGTTACCAGACTAAAATGTTATCCTCCTTCTCTTTCTCACGTTATACCTACTTTGACCCAAAAGAAAGCACCCCGCACACCCAAAAAAGGCAAAGACAAATCGAGTGATCATGAGGACCTGGTGTCCATTGTTGGTCCAAGCTTCAAAAACAAAAATTTGGTAGAAGCATTGAAAGGTAAAGGACTCTCAAAGAAGCACAAGCAATCATTGTGCTTGGTTTGGTTTGTACATAATATTCTTTGGGCGAGAGATGTTAACAACAATATAAGCCCCAATTTAATAAATCTCTCCGAGGATCTTGAGACATTTAACAACTATTCTTGGGGTTATGAAAGCTTCAAAATGTATGTCTAATATTTGTTGACTCCCTTGATGCCAAAGATAGTCAACTTATATGGCTTTCCATGGGCCTTCGTGGTAAATATTTCTTTTATCATGATATGATTCAATATTTTTTTATTTAATAATGCTTTTGATTTATTAGCGTTATGTTATAGGATTGGGCATTTGAAGTCATTCCTTATTTGAGACAACAAGTGAACTACCAGGAAGAAGTTTCCTGTCCAAGAATCCTGAGATGGTTGTCGGCCAAAACTGATAAAAATGCAAAATTTCTTGATCTTTTCAATCCCCTAAGGAAGCAGTGAGTCCAATTCTAATCAAGTTTTTATTTCAATTAATGATTATTTTAAATGATTTCATCATCATTCTAATATATGTACCAATTTATTTTAGATTGTCCATCCGTGGCTTGTTCCGACTAACCGAAAGTTAAAGATGCCATTTTTCTTACTTTATAGTCTGTGCAAACTTTACCAGACCCTAAGGTCGTTGATGGAATAAAAATAAAATTGTTTGGATCAACAACCATCACAAGAAAAATAATTTTGGAGGGTGGGCTTGTTGTTGTTGACGATGGTAGTTGTAGTAGTAGTGGTGCTGTTGTTGGGCTAATGATTCTCTTTTTACCATTTTTAAAATAGCAAGCCATTATGATTATGATCATACTGGTTATACAGATTTTGCCACATCTAGAAAATGTTCTGCATGCAAATGTCAAGACTGCAAGGTGAAACACGATGGAGTGATTAATGTTATTAATGCACTAATTGCTTCTGTAAAGAAAATGGCATCTAAGAGGGGTTCCATTCCATCAAAGAGGATTTCATATCCATACACTCCACTAGAGATCAAGGCGGCTAAGAGAAGAAGGAAAGATACTTTCAAGGCATCATCAAGCATCGAAAAAAGAAAAATTGCAACGCCTCTATCTTTCTCTTGTACTGATGTTCAGTGTGCAAGGGTCACAGAAGAGCAGCATGAGCCGAAGAAGGTAAATGTACATCACCTATTCCAATAAAGAAACAGGCACATATCTATTTTAAACAGATGATACATCTGCTGAAAATTATCAAACAGATATATACATCTGTTACAACTGTTGTCTATCTTGTTGCATCAGATGAGTTATCTGTTGCAACAGATGAGTCTTATGTTGAAACAGATGGATCATCTATTCAAAATTATCGTACTTCTCTGATTTACCTATTTGAATTCATCCCAACAGATGATCCATCTATTGCAACATAAGAATCATTTGTTGCTACATATAGATAATCTGTTGTATATCTGTAATTAGCATTAAAAATTCTGGCTTTTCAGGTGGATGTCATGGTAGAAGCCACTGTTGAAGAGCATAATATCATAGTTTATAATCCATCAACTACTTCCAAAGAAGAAGAAAAAGTGGAGCCCGTCAGTTCGGAAGAACGGAAGAATTACCTGTTTAAAGGGTTCAACATCTCGGATGAGGCTCCAAGAAAACTAACCTAGTTGATCAATGACTATCCAGAATGGATTTTCGATGGGCTGTTAAAGCATCATGTCGGCAGGTACATAAATCAATTTTAAAAGATACTGATTTATACGATTCTTATTGTAAGAGCGTGACATTAACACATATAAATCATAATGTAAAAAACAAAATGATGAACGCTACACAGTGAACGAATTGAGTCTTGGTTTTGATATATTCGACTTTGTTGTTGCACATTCTGAAATGAAGAATTGGTTCTATTTGATGTCATAGCCCCAAACTTTCTGAAATGATAAGGTTTAAATGTCATACATATTATTATTAATTAATACTTTATTTAATTACATCTGCATGTTAATTTTTAACACGTAATCCGAAATGTTTGATAATATGCGCATCACATCGATGTCAGTTTTTACAACCTCCAAAAGAAGGCCAATTTACAAACACAAGAACAATATAGATATACGACAGACAATTATTTGTACAAAGTTTACATCAATAATGCCTACGATAGGTATTGTCAATAACAGCCAGAAGTTTCTTGAAATGAGGAATGCTTAATCAACATCATCAAAGGTTTTAGCATTTTGACTGGCTTACCTTGGTATTTGGTCGACGAAGTGTACATCCCAATCAATTGTGGTGATGAATTCCATTGCCTACTTACCTTGATATGAGTGGCTTTTTGGACCAAAAGGTTCGTAGTGATTGGTCGACGATTGAAGCATACCAGGATAAAATGGGTAATCCATTGGATGTACAATATGTTGAAGGAATTGCTTAAAAAATCATTGGTAGCCTGTAAGTATAAGTGTCATGATTTAGTTTCATTTTATAAATTTCACAACGTTTGCATGAACTACAAGATATAGATTATCTATTTTTCTAAAATGCGGGAATTGTGGTCCTTTTGTTGCCGCTTACATTGAGTATTTGAGCGATGGATTACAAGTACCAAATGATGAATTGATGCCGGATTACTCTGTAAAATATATGCTAATATTTTATGGAAATACAGAGAAGCAAAAGCTCAGAAGCCGTACGCAAGAGACACTAAAGATCCACGACGACCAAAGTCGAATTCCGTAATACCGGATGAAGAACAACTTGTCCATATTGATTAAATCTTTATAGCTTGAGTCCGTCAATATAATAACCTATCCTCCTTGGTTTAACTTGTTGATTTATTTATAGAGTAGATTATTTGTGCCCATAATGTTTTTTTATATTTTATTTATTTCATGTAATTTTTGAAGGCTTTGATTTATTTTATGTTGTCTATGAATATAATTTAATCCTTAATTTTGAATATGATAATTGAAATGGAATACTAGAGATAATACATCTGCTACAACAGATGACATATCTTATCAAATAGATTTAGACATATGTTGCAATATGAGATGCAACACGTAGGTCATCTGCTGGAAATTCTATAATAGGTCTTCCTACTTTTTTTATTTGCTCCAATAGATTACCGATAAGTTTTAACAGATAGATTATATGTTTCAACAGATTGTATATCTATTGCAACAGACAGACTGGGAATATCTACATAATGTCACAGATGACCAACCTATTCTAACTAATAATCAACCTGTCACAACAGGTACACAACAAATATACTATCTGTTGCAACAGATATACTATCTGTTGCAATAGATATATAATCTATTGTATTATAAAAATTTAACTTTTGCTAGACAGAGAAATTATTGCCACTACATGTAAAGTGAGGTGGCTTGAAATAAATTTTTTTTAGGTTAGAAGCCAATTAATTTAAATAGGTTAGAAATCGTAAAGAATAAAAACACATTGGAAAGAATCTGATGCAAAGGGTTCTCTAATCAGTTCATAGATTACTCAGCCAATGTAACTTATGTAACAGATGCGTATTATGATGTAATAGAATACCAAACTATTGCAATAGATTACATATCTACTATGTAGATTATTCTTCATTGTATAGATTGGAAGGCTAGGTTAGCAAAAGTAAACTCACCTTGTTGGATGATATGACACCCCTCCTAGATTTCAACTCCTCGGCAGCTTCAGAAATAGCCTCTAGCTTTTCAAGGAGTTTATCCTCTCTGTCGTTGTACACTTTGCATTTATAATAAGAATATGAGGGTAAGGAGGTGTGAGAGGTACCACTATAAGGGTGGGAAAGACCGGTGTAGGGGTGAGAGGGACCTGTGCAAGGGGTGTTTTCAAAAGTATTTATTTTTTGTTGAGCATGCTCATAATCAAGACTAGCAGTAGTAGCAGCAGGATGGCTTCCACCATCACAAACAACTCCCCACTAGCAATACCCCCAGAAAAAGCACCCAGATCTGTTGCAGTTTGAGGTTGGTCGTGAAGAGCTTCAACATTAGGCAGACCTTGCCTAACTGTTCTTCTTATGGATGTTGATCTAGCCAATTCCTTCTTTATTAACTCCACCGTTGGGTCTTGTTTTGTATCAAAAAGACCTAGATTAAGAAAAAAAGTCATCCCAGCTCATCATCGGTAAGCATGGTCCAAGGATGCACAACCTATAAAGAAAGAAATGAGGCATTTAAATCATATAATAATAATTTGCAATCAGTTGGGTTACATAGATGTTAACACAGCCAACTTATGCAATAGATGATCTAGCTGCCATAACAGCTGGTTTTATGTCATAACAGATTGACAATATGTTGCATCAGATTATATATCTATTGCATAATTTGCATCAGATGGGTAATCCATTGAGTCGGGTTCAGAGAACCAAAGCAACATATGGTTAATCTGTTGTGAAATATAGATTGTCTGTCGTAACAGATTACCCATCTGTTGCATCAGATGCAGTTGATGGGTAATCTATTGTAACAGCCAAACAACTATCCCTACAGATGGAATATCTGTTTTAATATCTTTCTTTGCAACCGCCAACCACCAAAGGATCCTTGTATGAGAAACCTCATTTGGGTAATCCTTGAACTACTTTCGGAGGGGAGGAATGGCTTCACATGCCCAAGCCTGAAAAATGTAAACATGAAGCAAACAAAAAAAAGTCATAATAAGTATATAGTCATTATAAATTAATGGATGAGTAAAAATAGTGATCAATTTCACCATGAAATCCCAGGGAAAGCCATATAATGTGATCGTCCCTGTGGATAGCTTTGTCAGTAAATATTCGACTGTCAAGTAGCAGCTGTTATATACCCTAGGATAGTCGTTGAATTTGTTAAAATCATCAGTAAGCACCAAAAAATCCTCTTCTATGACTTTCCTGACGTCTCTTGCCAATAAAACGGAATGGACAAACCAAACTAAGTACAATTTCTCCATGCAATGCTTTGGTATGTCTTTATCCTCGAGATCTACCATTAAATCCATCGCTTTGTACCTACTACATCCAACAATGCCCAACAACCTATCTTTTTTTACCTTGTGTTTGTTGGACCCTTTGTGGGGTGTTTCCTTGATGAGGGGTTCTTCTGGACGATCACATCTCAAGCCCGTCAATATGGAAAACTCTTTTAATCCAAAACAAACCGGAACGCCACAATATTTAATCTAGACTTCATCTATCTTTTTTTCACCCTCCTTCCCTGCATACTTGATTCTGCCCTTGATAAGGCCATATACCATGCTCATTGTGAAATGGAGAGTGCGGTCCTAAGACAGCTCGAGAAAGTATGCAAACTAGCTCTTCTTAAAAGTCTATCTATGGTTTTATTCTTCATAATACCAATGCCACCAATACCAACACCACCACTAAAAACACAACTACTGACACTAACAACAACATCCACCAATAATACCACAAACACCATCAAACAATATCACGATAGTCAACAAAACACTAAGATAAAAACTAGGGTTCTCTCGGGTGCTTCCTACTTTTTTAGCATCAAAACACAAAATTGTTAACCCATTCTCGAAGATAATACAACTAAAAGTCTTCTTTTTTATCATTAATTAAAAAGCCCTAATTTTTAGAATAAAGAACAAATGTAGAACTCTTCTCGAACTCTGTTACCTGTAAAGATAGAGAAAATGATGGATACAAGCAAGAATAAAGTCAAAAATAATAACTATGTGGTCGAAAATGGAAAGAAAATTAATCTGTTTTGAAGGGTTGAGCAATATGTTGAGTAGTTGTTAAAAAGAATGAAAAGTTTTGAAATTGTTAATTTGGTCCCAATTGATCTTAATTAATTTTTAAAATTTTAGAAGATATAGTTTTTAGGATATTAAGTTAATGAGAACTCATTTCAACTCAGAGTGATTGATCGACTACTATGGTTGGGATGAACACAACACCAACACCATGCAAATACAACGACTTAATTGAAGTTGTTGTTGACCTTGTGAGCTCATTCATTCATCCCTAGTTCCACCTAAATTAATGTAGGTACTATTATTAATCTTAACATTAAGTTAATGAGAACTCATTTCAACTCAGAGTGATCGATCGATGACTCGGGTCGGGATGAATGCAACACCAACACCATGAAAATACAACGACTCAATTGAAGTTGTTGTTGACCCTATAAGATCATTAATTCATCCCTAGTTTCATCTAAATCAATGTAGGTACTGTTATTAATCTTAATATTAAGTTAATGAGAACTCATTTCAACTAAGAGTGATCGATCGACGACTCAGGTCAGGATGAATGCAATACCAACACCATGCAAATACAACAACTTAATTAAAGTTGTTGTTGACCCTGTGAGCTCATTCATTCATCCCTAGTTCCACCTAAACAAATGTAGGTACTATTATTAATAGTAACGTTAAGTTAATAATAACTCATTTCAACTCAGAGTGATCAATCGACGACTTAGGTTGGGATGAACGTAATACCAACACCATGTAAATACAACGACTCAATTAAATTTTTTGTTGAACCTGTAATCTCATTAATTCATCCCTAATTCCACCTAAATCAATGTAGGTACTATTATTAATCTTAACATTAAGTTAATGAGAACTCATTTTAACTCAGAGTGATCGATCGATGACTCGGGTTGGGATGAATGCAATACCAATACCATGCAAATGCAATGACTCAATTGAAGTTGTTGTTGACCCTGTGAGCTCATTCATTCATCCCTAGTTCCATCTAAATCAATTGCAATGAAATCTATTGTAACAAATGACTTAGCTGTTGGATATTTTCAAATAGATAATCATATCTGTTGCAATAAATGACATATCTGATTTAATTATTAAATATACATTTGCATCTGTTGTGATAGATGACTAAGCTATTGGAAATTTTCAAACAGATATTGATATATGTTTTAACAGATGACATATCTTATGTAGTTATCAAATGGATATTTGCATCTGGTGTCACAGATGACTGAGCTGTTGAGATTTTTCAAACAGATATTTATATCTGTTGCAACAGATGACATATCTGTTTGAAAATCTTTTTTTTTTTAAATTTAAAAGTATCCTTCTATCCGAGTAGATAAAGTAGTACTACTAAAGGCAGTAAAAAATATTTCTTGGATAACTCAAAAATCACATTGAGTAGTCTTGTCTTGTCTTTTCAATGTCACCCATTTTCTTCCTAGTGCCCCTTAAATTATTAATGAATAGTATTAATTAATGAATATTGAAACCCTAACACTTCCTCCGTTTCATATTAGTTGGCCCCTATTGACTTGGCACACCCATTAAGAAAATACTACTTTTAATTTGGGGTTTATTTTACCAAATTAGCCTTATTAATTATGCTTTAAAAATATAAATTTGAATAAATATACTTTGTTTAGTCATTTAATATTAAGGGTAGTACATCTAGAAATTAGAATTATCTCATCTCTTCTTCAGCCCTAAATTTATTTTATTCGTCTCTCATCTTTTTCTTTCTCTCATTTAGGGTTATCACAACCTTTTTTCTCTCCTCTTTCTCATAAAGATCCTTTCAGATCTAAACCGATCCATATCTTAGATTCCTCGACTGAAATTGTTGTTTTGATCTCTTTTTGACATTAAGGTATGGTTCACTATTGCTCTTTCATTCTCGTCTTCTTCTTTGCAAGTTATTTACAATAATTTTTTTTATTTAATTACCATTTACCTAGATTATATTTATTTCAAAAAATTGAAAGAACTTTTAATAGTTGAATAAATGAACAGAGAGTTTTTATTACAATATGCGAAAAAAGTCATCTGTTGGGAGAAGTTTAAAAGCCTTGTTGGCAGTTTCATTTTTTTGTATGTAGTTTATTTGTTTCTTTGTTGTTGATGCTTTTATTTATGTTGTTGGTGGGATTGGCGTTGTTGGAACTTGTGGTGTGGTGTTGTTGATGGTGTTGGAACATAGGATGTTGCTTCTTTATTGTTGATAATGTTGTTGGAACAAATGTTATTATTTTCTTTATTGTTGATGTTTTTTATTTATTGTTTCTTTGTAGTTTAAGTTGTTCTTGATGTTACAATAGATGAAGAAATTGTTGGAATAAATTAAACCACCAGCAAGGCTGGTTTGATATATTCCAACAAACTCCATATCTATTGCAACAGACTCTGCATATATTATATCAGACTCCATATCTATTGCATTAGACTCCATATCTGATGCAACAGACTCCTCATCTAATGCAACAGACTCATCATCTAATGCAACAGACTCTACATCTCTTGCAATAGATGGATAATGTTCTTTCTGTGACATTAATTTTTTTCCTCTTCTTTGTAAATATAAGAAACTGAAAGTTGATCAACTTTTGCCAGACTATCACAAGAGGCTATAATAAATATGGGTTTGGAGGAATAAGCTACATGCAGATGAAACCACTTCATACGTGGGAGGTATGTATTACTGATAATGTTATCGTGGAAACACACATAGAGTACACTGATTTTGTGAATGTTGTTTTTACCGATTAGTCAGAGATTATTCAAACAAGATATCTGCAATTTTACAGTTAAGTTTGGTAGGTTCGAACTGATAAGGTTAAGGGACCATGAATATGATTCTGATACCCTGTTAAGATTTAATGTTGGTTGTTGCTCATGTTTATTTGTCAAGCATTATGAAGGGATCTAGGTTTGATGTTGTTGTAAAGAGATTCAATAGCGATTGGACTAACTTTTATGGTGCATTGGACTCTGAGAAGGCCTTCGAAGCCTAACACTTCATCTAACAAGAATGAAAAATCAATATAGTTATTTCCCTAGCCCAAATTTATATGGTTGGGTTGCTCGTGGTGATGATTATACGCCAGAAGGTGCGGTAGAAGAATGCCATTGAGGAAAAATAAGTGGTTGATGAAAGACTATATCATCTGAGAGATAATTGAAGAGGATACATAAGATAGAAAGTAACTTCTAGCGAATTCGGCCAATAAAATTATCTTAAAACATGAGAAATCTGTATCAAGTGCAAATATGAAATTGAGGAAAAATATGAAAGTGTATTCGGTAATGTAAATTTGTTTGTTATCTCTCTAAGAGAAAAATAATGCAGATAGTCAGTTTGCTTGGGAGCTGAGACTAGGTAGCGTGGTCGGGATCATCACCTAGATAGAAATAACAGAAGAACAAGAAAGCCACCTTAAGGGAATCGAGGGTTGAAATATTATACAGTAAGTCTAGAAAACTTCTGCTAATAGAAACTGTAGTTAAAGTAAGGAATCTAAGTGAAAGTGGCAATTTTTGAATTTTAAATTGCATCCCATGCCTTCTTGTTTGTGGTTCCAATCAGGTCCACTGTTGTTGACCTGATCGGAAGCATAAACGTGATGAAAGACAGATTGAGTGTCACTACTTCCTTAGCAATATGGTTATAATTGATTGTTTTTTCTAGCCTTAGCATGATTTTCAACATTTCTTGGAAAAGATCAGAGGCTTGTTGTAGTTTGCGAATCTTGATAATTTTCAAGCTTGCCTCCAGCTTTCCAATTTGGTCTTTAAGTTTGTCGTTGCCATCTTTGAATTTGGTATAGAGTTCCTGATCTCTTGTGAGCTCGATCAGGAACACTACTTTCAAAGATGTGGCATTGTAGAAGCCCTTTAAAACACCTTCTTCAGAAGCCTTAAAGGATACATAAAGGGTCGCTATGTATGTTTTTAGGTCAAAATATATTGATGCACAGTGAAGATGTGGTCCCAAAGTTGAATAGCTCACTTTTATCGAGTGTTGCTCAATGCAGCTTGCTCAACCAACCTTCAAGGTTTTTGATAAATTAATTAGCAAGGAGTTACATAATGTTTGATCTAAACTAACTCTACTAAGCTTATCAAATGTTGCGTAACTGCAGGTTCGTTACCCTATTAAAACCTTTGCCTGAGTTAGTGAACAGATTAAATGATCTCAATATCTCAGCTTTTTTATTGATCTCTCTTCTCCCATATAGAGGACAACATATCCGCCCTGCAAAAGTCTACACTGTCGCCAGAAATGCTTGCCACAATGAAAGTCATGCCTTCTACATACTTTTGTTGTGGCAAGCATTTCTAGCGACAGTGTAGACTTTTGAATGATGGATATGTTGTCCTCTATATGGGAGATGAATGATCAGCAGAAAGGCTGAGATATTCAAATTTTTTAATCTGTTCACTAACTCAAGCAAAGATTTGGAGATCTTGCCTCTCCTTGCTTATCTTGTACATGCAAATGTGAAGAGTGTAAGGCAAAATATAATAGAGTGATTAATATTGTTAATGCATTAACTGTTGATGTAAAGGAATTTATATCTAACAGTAGTGTCATTCGATCAAAGAGGATTTCAGTTTCATTCACTCCAATAGAGATTAAGGCTAAGAAAAGAAAAAAAAATAGTTTCCAAGGCATTATGAAGTATCCGAAAAATAAAAATTTTGGATCTGAAAAAGGTGAGAAAATAAAAAGGGGAGGAATAGGAAGGAAAAACTGAATGCTAGAGTTAGTTCATCTTATGCCGTTATTTTGATTTACCGAGTTACTCCATTTAATTTTGAGAGCTTTTTCTTTTTAGGATGGTGAGGAAGGAAAAATCTCCCCACCATTGGCTAATACTGGACAGTTTGAAGGATGCAAAAAAAAAAATCCAAGAGCAAAAATTGAGTTTGGAGGCCAGCTTGAAGGATGCAAAGAAACAAAGAGAAGCAATCCAAGAGCAAAAATTGAGTTTGAAGACCATCTTGAATTTAGAAAAGTCTGATGCTTTTGATGAAATTGAATAAACAGATGACTAGCAAGTTGCAACAGATGCCACATCTATTGGAAAAGCAAACTGATATATCCATCTGTTACAATAGATTGTCAATATGTTGTAAGTTATCTGACAGATGGAATATATTTTGTAACAGGTTACCCATCTGTTAGATTTATTTTAAAGCAATTTTCTTTTCTTTCTGAAATATATTAAAAAAAATATTGTATTTAGATCCATTTTTTTTAATTTACATATTTTTTTTCAATTTTCATATTCGAAAAAATCACCAGTTTTATTTAATTAAGGGATATGAATAGTCGTGGCTTTTGATTTGACTTAGTCACCCTTTCCAATTTAATCATTTTATAAATAGGTCCCTTTGGCCTCCTCTCACTCTTTCATTCTACAACACTTACAATACAAATATGTTTGATCCAGATTCATATTGTGTCCTTGCAGGAACTTCAAAGGCAGTTTGATGAACTCCAGAGGGATTTGGCCGACTTCGGAGCAAGGCTGAGGAGGGCCCTGCTGCTGCCGGATGAAAATTGTCTGGTTGACGATACTAATAGTAATAATAATAATAATAATAATAATAATAATAATAATAATAATAATAATAATAGTAATAATAATAGTAATAATAATTAGGTTATGCTTTTTTTTCTTTTAGCGTATGTATGTATTTTCCTCATTTTGTATATCGAATCTACCCAAGGGATTCAAAAATCTATGTTTGGTGGTCGACTTTGAATTTTTAATTCTTATTTAGTATTTAATTATCATTCTTGCTTATTCCTTATTCTCAACATGTCGACAGAGGTTAATTGATGCGACAGATAGATCATATGTTGCACAAGCGGTTATTAATAAAAAAGGATTATTGTTATTGAGAGGATAAAAAGACATGACTTTTCGATTATTTAATAAGAAAAATGGTTCATAAATAAATAATAAGAAAATAAATGATAAACACAATTTATAACCATAACAGAACAGTTATTTAATTTTAATGATTGATTGTGACTCTTCAACATATTTATTTTTAAATTTATTTTTTAATTTATGTAATAAAAAATTTACCAAATTTGGATTAAATATAAAGATATGATAATTATTAAAAAGATATATGTTGCAACAAATATATTATCTGTTGCAACAGATCATAGATTTGTTGCAACAAATGGTATATCTGTTGTCACAGATGGTTTATCTGATGCAACATATATATAATCTATTGCCACATTTCAAAAAAATGGTCACTGAAAAGAACTTATCAAGTCACAACTTTCCACAGTAATAAAAAAGTCACCAGTATTAATAAATAGAGGTGAACAGTCACGCCTTTTTTCCTAACTCATTCAAATTCAATCCTCTATAAATAGGTCTCTTCTTACTCGTTCATTCTACTACACATATCTATTGATTTCTTACTCTTGTATTTCATAATATTACACCTTCAACTACCTTCTCTTTAAGAACTTAATTGCTTTTCCCTGTCTCTAGTAAGTTTTTTTCTTGCTTTTTGTGTAAATATACGTTGTATTACTTTTGGATTCTTTTCTTTACTTTTTTTTTGCATTTTTTATCAATTTATGTGTGTTCTAGATATGGGCGATCCAGTGTGGGATGTCGCTATTTTACGAAAAGACTTACGGGAACTGTAGAGGCACCCATGATATACAGTGGGAGTTGATCGTTGTCAAGGTAAGGATGTTCCAGAAGATCCGTAGGATAAGAAGGGCGCTGCTGCTGCCAGTCAAAGATCTGGCTGGCGATAATAATAATGATGAAGAGTCTATTAATAATAATTAGATTATTTTGTTTTTTCTTTCTTTCTAAGTCTGTATATGTATTTTTATTTATTTTAGTTTAATAAAAAAATTATATTTGATCAACCTTGACCGTTTTAATTCATATTTAATTTTCATTCTATCTATTATCTTCTCAACAAACATGTGACGATTGGACGTAAGGAGTAATTTTGAATCTAGTAACAATAGCCGGATTTAAGATTTATCTGTTGGGTTTGTGGCAGGGGCTAATTTATGTTGTTCCAAACAGATTACTCATATGTTGCAATAGATAACTAGTCTGTTTCAACAGATAACTCCCTCCGTCTCACAAATTACCCTACCCTTTCCAAATTGAGATGACAGATTGATTAAGAAAAATAATTAATAACATTCCTAGTTTATCATAATACCCATATTAAATAGTGTTTACATTTTAATTTGAAGAAAAAGTGATTAATGCAAAGGTTAAAACATGAATTTTTTTTATCTCTTCTTGATTAATAAAAAAAGACAAGTAAAATGGGAAATCAAATTAGAAAATTTGAGATAGATAATTTGAGACGGAGGGAGTATTTAATTTTCATTCTGTCTATTATATTCTCAACAAATATGTCGATGATTGGATGTAAGAAATAATTTTGAATTCAATAGCAATAGCAAAACATATTGGTTATCTGTTAGGTTAATAGCAGGGGATGATTTGTGTTGTTCCAAACAGATTAATCAGTCTGATGCAATAGATAATCAGTTTGATGCAACAGATAATCAGTCTGATGCAATAGATAATCAATCTGATGCAGTAGATAATCAGTGTGCTGCAATAGATAATACGTCTGATGCAACAGATATATCTTCTATTGCAATAGATTACTTATCTGATGCACCAGATGAGTGATCTATTTAAATTATGGGCACTTATGTTGGATTCATAATCGAATTTTATCCATTGTTGGAAAAAACAGCAGTAACTTTGTAACCCATATGACAAAATTGACTAAAAATCATAATTTGACTTACCAATGAAGTAATGTCAAAGTGAAAACTGGTAATGTTCGAAAGAAAATTTGCTCTAAGAAATTGGTAAAATAGCAATAGTAGCGGTAACAACAACAGCAATGGTCGACAAGAAGAAGATGAAGATGATAATCAAGTAGAAGATGATAATAAAGCAGCAGATAATGAATAAAGCAGCAGCAACAACAATGAATAACAATAGTCGTGAAGAGAGAGAAAACAACAACGGATGAGAAAAGAGAGAAACGCGCCTTTTTCCCTCCATTTTCTGTTATATTAACTAACATTTGGATCAAAGTGTAAATTTTAAAACATGTGGGTTATTTTCAAACTTCTTCAACTTTCTTAATCCATAATAAAGTAATTGTCACCACAACCTAATAATTAAGACTTGTGTTACCTACATCTCATTTTAAAACTCTTTTGTCACCTATAGCCCAAAGCCCCAAGCAACAGCTACATAACTAGCAAATTAATTGCCTATAAAAAGGAAAATAATGGTAAGAGATTAAATGACAGAGAAATTAATTGAATTTTGATTGGATATTTTTCTTGAATCCATGAAAATTAGCAACAACCTCATAATTCAAATTTGAATCACCATCATCAACATCCTCTAATCACAATACTCTCAAATCCTCTATATAAAAAATGTTGCACAAAAATATAAAATTAAATTAGCAAAAAACATCATAAAAATTTATACGTACGTAATCCAAAACATATTATAGATAATGATACATAAGGTACTACGTGATCTTTTGGATGAACTATAAATACAATACAATACATATGTAACAATTGTACTCAGTATTTTGAATATATCAGGCGCAAGACAATTCAAATAATTTTAAAATTTAGTATGTATTAGATATATTGATATATCTAAGAAAAATTGATCTATGCATCATAATAAGTATGTTGAATGTATTAGGTGTAAACTAACCCAAATCACATGCAATTTCTTATTATTTATCATAAAAATGTAATATATCGTTAAATTAGATCTATGTATCAGTCTCAGTATATTGATGTATCAGGTATAACAAGAGACAAAATCACATATAAATATTAGTATGTATCCGAAAACATGCAATGTCTTATTACCCTTAGAACTATATATTAGACCCAGTAAAGTGAATGTATCATATGTTAAAAGAACCTAAATCACATGTAAATTTTAGTACGTATCAGAAAGCATGCAACGTCTCAGTGCATTATACTTATGTATTAGATTCATCATTTGCATAGCGATTACTTAAATTTTCTTTTATGATACATAATTATAATGTATATGAGAGAAATTTATCTATCAAAATCATAAAAATCATACCTTAGCAATCGAATTCTCCAGGTACAAACTCAACACCAACTTCAATAGGAATTGACGCATGCAATTGACTCCATAAACAAACCGCCAATTGAAAGACGACATTGAAAGATGATTTCCTTCAATTGCTAAACTAATTTACTTAAAAATCAAATGGAAAACAAATTAAACTCCAATTTATTTTGAACAATACTTAATTTAATGAAGGTTGTGTGTAGAAGTTGTAACTTTAATGTTGATTAATTAGAGGATAAACAAGTTCTGCATCAAAAACAAAATTTTCGCTTAATTTGTGCCAATATCACTGTGATTTAGAGAGAAAAATTAGGAGTTGTGTGTTGTGTACATTATTAGGTAGTGATGTATCTGATAAAGAACTTGTTTAGAGATTTAGAAGAGAATTTTGTAATTAGTTTAGTGGGATGAGATTTGAAGTAATATATAAAACTTAGGTGTTGTTTTATATAATTGTTTCTTATAAAAATACATATTAGCTCTCGATATATTTTTTTCGATTTTGAGTCTGTTGAGATACACAATACATCCAATGAAGATACAATTTTTTCGTGTAAAGATATATGATTAGCTTCCAATATATCTTTTCAGATTTTGGGTCTGTCGAGATACATAATTAGCTCCCCATTACTTCCAACGAAGACAAATAATTAGTTGATAGTTTTGTAATTAGTTTGTAAGGTAGGAATTTGTGTAAATATGATATGTTAAGGCGTATATTTATGTTATTTTTCCCTTATATAATTGGAAGTCGGAAAGCAAGCTTGTATTTATGTCTAAATATAGGTTTTCTAGTTTTTATTTAAAGTAAGTTTTGTGATGTTATAAATAGAACTGCCACCTTCTATTTGGAGAAAATACAGGGTACCCCTTACAATTGGTATCAAAGCCTATGCTAATTAAAGTTACGAAAGTAGTATATATTTGGATTTATTTGATTAACTTATTAATTATGAAACAATTAAATTTAGAAATTCACCAAAAGAATATTTATAATATTTGTTTAAAAACCACAACAATATAAAGAATTAAAACAAATAATATCTGAAAAACGTAAAGAATTAAAAATAAGGATAGAAAGACTACAGTATAACATAATTGTCGGAGTTAGTAAAAACTCAATAAATGCACAAAAAGAAGAAATATCAAATTTAGAATCAACAATAGATAGTCTAGAATATATATATCAACATAACCTACATACATTTAAATAAAATGAACAAAGAAGAATTTATAATAAATGAAAAAACATATGAAAATCACGAAGGATTAAAAATAAAAATAGTATTCTCTAATTTAGGAAGGAGATATAAGAAAATAGGTGAACATTTATATTTAATATTAGAAAGAAGAATTAAAATTAGAAGATAAGTTGACAGCCATGGTAAGAATAGAAAGAGAAAACGAAGAGATAGATAGAAAAAAGGAAATAGATAAAATAAAACAACAAACCACAGAAGAAATACGAAAAATAGAAGAAACTAAAAATAGTAGGATTGCTAAATTAGAAAAAGAACTACAAATACTAAAAGATTTGTATTAAAAAAGACAGAAATAAAAAGAAGAAAAAGATAATGAACAAAAATTATTAATTGAGATAAATCAATTTAAAGAAAAATTAGAAATGAAAAATAAAAAACCAGAAACCAGTGAATTAGAAATAAATACAATAGATGCTGAAGAAACAGATAATTATGATTCGGAAGATAGTGAAATATATACAGAAATTCTAGAAAACATAGGAAAACTAGAAATTAATGAAAAACAAAAAGTAATTAATAAAGAAAATCTAGAACTAATAAATACAGAAGTAAATACTCTAGATAAAAATATAACACCTAGTATATCAGAAATAAGAAAACCAACCTATAATTACAAAAATAAGTTTAAAAGATATAATCCAAAGGATGAATATAATAAATGGACACCAAAACAAATAATTAATTACAACTTTTAGATTTAGACTGTGTAATAGGCACAAATAAAATAATACAACTATGAGTAGGATACATGTCAAAACAATTATTAGATAATAAAATAGACACAACAAATACACCAGAATATATAGAAAAGACATTAACAGGAACAGTAAAATTATGATTTTTAAACCTAGCCGAAGCAAGTAAAAAAGTTCTAAGATCTGATAATAAAACAGAAGGAACATCAACAACTACTAAAATACTACCAATAGAAATATTGAAAAAATATGAAATAGCTATATAAGAGAAGAATTTAATAGTATAACAACAGAAGAAGAAGAGCAAAATAAAGAGAAAGATACGAATAGGAATTTAATTTTAAAATTAGTAATATGTAATATGTGCTATATAGATGAGTATACGTGCACATTTAAAGAATATTATTATAAAGGAACATATAATATAGAAGAAAGTAAAGAAATAAGAAAATTATATTTTAGTAAATTACCTGAACCATTTAGTTCAAAAATAGTAAAGAGTTGGGATGAAGCAAAAGTAGTAGATACCCTAGGAATAAAAATAAAATTTTTACAACAATGGTACAGAAATCTATGTGAAAAATATAGAGAGGAAATAAAAATGGTAAAAACATTAATAAGAAATTTAGCATGTTGCAAAGATAACATAGCGCCTCAATTTGGATGTTTTGAAAGATATTATAAGAAAAGAAAAAGACATAAGAAATATAAGAAATACAAAAAATAAAAATATAAATATAAGAAATCAAGAAAAAGATATTATGTAAAAAATTATAAACATAAAAGATCATATAGGAAAAAAAAATCTATAAAAGAATGTACTTGTTATAATTGTGGAAAACTAGGACATTTAGCTAGAGATTGTAAATTACCAAAAAACCCAAAAAATAAACAAATATCAGAAATAAAAATAGAAAATACAGAATATATGCAAATAGATTATATAGATTATGAATTAGAAAGTGAACATAGTATATATGAAATTTTGGAGAATGAAACAGATAATGAAATAGATAGTGAATTAGATGAATCAAATGACTGAATAAGATATAAAAATGAACCAAATAATTGAAGAAGATATAAAAATAATAACAAAGGAAGAATATTTAAATAAAGAAGGAACAGATCAAAAAATAATATTTGACAGTAATATATTTGACGAAATAAAAGGAAAAGAGTTAGACTTAAGTGTAGAAAAAATATTTAAAATACCAACAATAAAAAACATATTTAGTAGAAGAAAAGAAGAATACTACATAGTAAGTCAAAAAGAACATGTAATAGACTGTAGATATGCAAAAGGAAGAGCTAGTATACCACTAATAACAAAAAGAATAGTTAATAAAGAAATAAACGATATAAAAAGTAAAGACCCAATAAAATATGTACACCTTGGAGGAACAGAGATATTGATAAAAACATGCTTAGAGAAGGAATAGATACACCAATAGAATTATATTTAGCAGAAGATAGAATTATAAAACTTATAGAAAAAAGTATAATAACCGCTATAAAAGGAAATTTAATATACCAAAAATTTAAATTTATAATAAGTGCGAATTATTCAGTAGCAATAACAGATAAAAATATAGATAAATCATTAGTATTATATTGGAAAATATCAGGAATAGAACTAACCCCAGGAAGTAAAATATTTACAGCAAGATGTAAAAATCTATATGTAGTAACAACAAAACATAAAATAATGGGAAAAAATAAAATTAATAAAATACAAATAGAAAGTTCTTTTGAACAATTTGTAAAAACAATTGATAATAATGATTATAGTTACAAAGACATAGATATAGAAGAAGATTTAGAAATAATAAATGATTGAATAAGCACAACAAAAAGAATAGTTCATGAAAAATCAGAATCATCAAGCTCATAAAAAAGAACAAGTTATGAAACAAATTCAACAGTTAATTTAAATCAATATTACATAACAGGAACAATAAATGAAAAAGAATATTTAATACTCTTAAACACAGGACAAGAAGAAAATTATATAGCAAAATATCTAGTAAAAAATGAAGAAATAAAATCTAATAGTGATATATGGTCAGATCTACCAAGGAGTCTAATAAACATTAAAGATACAGCAGAAAAAGAAATAATAATAGGAGTCAGAAAAATAAAAATAGAATTTGAAATAAAGGAAGAAATGCAAAAAGTAGACATAATATTAGGAATAAAATGGTTAGAACAAGTAGAACCATACTATATAAAACATACACAATTATTTATAACATACAATAAAGAAAGATTATTCATAAAAAGAAATTTAACAAGATATGAAAATATATGTACTTGTAAAAATAATAGTAGAAATATATTATAATAGGTATTATACACCTATGATAGATACAAGAGCAAAAGCAAACTTATGTAGATACAACTGTTTATCAGAAAGTAAATGAGATAAATTAAAAACACCAATAGTAGTCAAAAAATTTAATAATGAAGGAAGCTTAATTACATATAAAGGTAAAAATGTAAAAATATAGATATGAGATAAAATAATAACAATGAACTAACATCAAAAGATATGCTTTTAGGAATGCCATTTTTAGATAAATTATACCCACATATAATAACTAAAATAGATTGGTGGTTTACAACACCATGTAAACAAAAAGTAAAAGCAAAAAGAGTTATTAATAAAATAAGAAAGAAAACTGATTGGATAGAAGGAAGTGAAAAAATTACACAAAAGTTAGAAAATATAAAAAATATAGAAGACACAGTAGAAGTAGTTGTATTTTCAATAAACAAAAAAGAAATAACTATATTTTCAATAGATAAGGTAGAAATAATAAAGAAAAAATTAAGACAATTATATAGTAAAGATCCATTAAAAGGATGGAAAAAACATAAAACTACTATAAAAATTGAATTAATAGATAAAAATAGCATAATAACTTAAAAATCATTAACATATAATTTTGACGATTTAAAAGAATTTAAAATGCATATAGATGAATTATTAGAAAAAACAGTATATACAAAAAAG
>NC_061119.1:203172537-203176924 GCF_002878395.1 Capsicum annuum | reverse complement strand
GGATGGAAAAAACATAAAACTACTATAAAAATTGAATTAATAGATAAAAATAGCATAATAACTTAAAAATCATTAACATATAATTTTGACGATTTAAAAGAATTTAAAATGCATATAGATGAATTATTAGAAAAACAGTATATACAAAAAAGGAATAGTAAACACAATAGTCCAGCATTTATAGTAAATAAACATAGTGAACAAAAAAGAGGTAAAAGTAGAATGGTCATTGATTATAGAAATTTAAATGCAAAAACTATGACATATATTATCCAATACTAAATAAGATATTAAAAATAAGACAAATACAAGGATATAACTATTTTAGTAAATTTGATTGTAAATCAGGATTTTACCACTTAAAGTTAGAAGAAGAATCTAAGGAATTAACCGCATTTACGGTACCACAAGGATTTTATGAATGGAACGTACTACCATTTGGATATAAAAATGCACCAGGTAGATATCAACATTTTATGGATAGTTATTTTAAATAATTACCTAATTGTATAGTATACATAGATGATATACTACTATATACAAAAACTAAAGAGGAACATTTAAAATTATTAGAACAATTTACAGATATAATAGAAAAATCGGAAATAATTTAAGTGAAAAGAAAAATTATGAAAAACCAGATAGAGTTTTTAGGAATACAAATAGATAAAAGTGGAGTAAAAATGCAACAACATATAGTACAAAAAATAATAAATTCAAAAGAAGAATTAGATACAAAAAAGAAATTACAATCATTTTTAGGATTAGTAAACCAAGTAAGAGAATATATACCAAAATTAGCAGAAAACCTAAAGCCTTTACAGAAAAAATTAAAAAAGGACGTAGAATATAATTACAATGAAGAAGATAAAAAACAAGTTCAAAAAATAAAAATACTTTGTAAAAAGTTACCAAAATTACAATTCCCAGATGAAAATAAAAAATTTACATATATAGTAGAAGCAGATGCAAGTGAATATAGTTATGGAGGAGTACTTAAATATGATACGAAAATGAAAAATTAGAACATCATTGCAGATACTACTCAGGTACGTTTAATGAAACAGAAATAAAATGAGAAATAAATAGAAAAGAATTATTTTCATTATATAAATGTTTATTAGCATTTGAACCATAAATTGTATATAACAAATTTATTGTGAGAATAGATAATACCCAGGTTCGGTGGTGGCTAACAAAGAAAATACAAAATTCAGTTACGACAAAAGAGATTCAGAGAGTAGTATTGAATATATTAAATTTTACATTTACAATTGAAGTAATTAGTACTAACAAAAATGTTATTGCAGATTACATATCAAGACAAAGCTACACAGACTGACATAATAGAAGATGATGCTTTAGAAAAGATACTCAAAACCATAACTATGCTTTCAATAAAAGTGGACAGTATGGGTAATGAAATAGAAAAGTTAAAGACTAATGAAGTTAAACTGAAGTCTGAAGCTACAAATCAGCTAACTCAGCAGTGTGCAGAGCTATGTCGATCGGAAGACATTAAAATCTCAGAGTTAAAAGGAGATGTTGGGACACTCCATAAAACCCATAACGTTTATCAATCTACAATTGCAGGTACAAGAAAAGGAGTTAGTGGACAAAGATACCAGAACATGAACATGAATAAGATATTTGAGAAGCCATTTATACCAAAATTACATAAAGACCCCTTGTACATACCACCACAAATTACCACATTTCGAGATAGTTTGAACCAGGATAAAAAAACTTATAACCATCTAGCCCGAGGATACATAAAAAATATTTACAAAGTACAAACTTTTCTAAATCTTAACCCCAGAGCTACAGATATCCAAGAACTAAACACAAACTATATAACCCAAAGATTGCAAAGGTCATAACAAGCTAATCGCACTACCCAAAACTAACCCAAGCTTAATAAAAACTTGTTTCAACTATGGATTATTAAATACCATATATACCCAAGATCGAGAAGAACTATCAGTTATGGAAGAATTACATAAAATATTCACCACTTACAAAAGAGTAAACAAAGGAAATCTATTTTATATAAAGTTTTATACAGCACCAGCAGAGATATTATACGACGAGATAAAACCATTTATACAAGTTGTAAAAATAGGATTAACCAGAGATATGATTATACCGGAAGATATTGTACAGCAGCCAGAGATACCCAGAATTGAGATACCTGATTTCTACGCAAATAAATGACTTATTAGACTAGCTATAATTATTCAAGAATTAGCAAATAATTATATCAATGGAAACCTAATATGGAGCTATTATTCAAGAGACCATAAAATGATTTATTCAAATTCAAGAGAACTACGACAAATAGATATGGAATATGTCAGACAATGGATAATGACGTTACTTAACCCAGAAAAATAATCTACTGCAAGAGCAATTAAGAAAGGATTGATTTCAAATGGATTATTGATAAGATATTGCAAGATAATTAGACACAAATATCCAGACCATCAATGTTCAAGATGTAAAGGAGAAGATAACGTTATACCAGACGTACAGCTAGAATGAAGATAAGCATGCCAGCTGGAAAAAGATAGAAAAGCAGCAAATACGATAAAAAGAAGATAACAACGGAGCAATAATAGAGAGACAAGTTAATTAAAGTTGAAAGTGACATATGGAAGAATAGATATTTTTTCTTGAAAACTTTACGTAAATTATTTATTAGATACTATTTACTTTAAGACTTTTTGGAAAACATGTGCCATTATTAGTCTTTGATATTTTAGTTTTTGTCTTCATGTAGAAAGACTTTTTGTAAAGCTATTGTATAGACATTTATAGGATTTAATCAGCTTTTGTCTTTTTAGAAGACTTTTTGAAGTAGGTAGGTTACGTGTAAAGTTATAGGTGTAAAGATGTAAAAAGTTTACACATTTTTTGAACATTATAAATAAAAGGCATCGAAGGCAGAATGAAAGCAAGCCTTCATGCGTTGAAGCAAACACTCTTCTCTCACAACAAACTTTTGAATATTTATTAAAAACAGGTATATTTTAATGTAAAAAGCTATGGATGAAAAAAGCTTAGAATTATCAAACCTACCAGAAAAGGTATATTTATTTATGATTATGAATAGCTAAATTCATAAATTTCTAACAATCATGATACGATAAAATAAGTTCATATTAGTTTCTTTATAGTAGAATTATTCGAAAAATAGCATGTTAAGAAGTTTATTAGCAAAGTGGAAAAGGAGAAAAATCCCTAAGAACTATGCAATCTTAAAGGTGAAACCGCTGAGGCAAGAAAGTCATGATAGGGGAGTAGCCAGAGTAGAGACACTGTTTAAGGGAAAAGTGTCCAGATTACCATGCTAATAGTGACCGAAGAATATGTTATTTAAGAATAATCTAGTATATAGAAATCTAAAATGATCATATTTTGTTATGTCTATGATTGAAGGGAATATTTTGAAAAAGCATCATATGAAAAATGAATACTTATTTATCTGACGAAATGGTAGATTAATTTAAAATACTTGCTTTGTATGTACTTAAGGATATAGAAATTGTACATATAAGAAAAATCGTATTGAAAAAAATATTTGATAAATATTTTATGACTAGAATAAATTACATACCTCACCTACCTAACTACTCTTATAAATACTTACATACCAAACCTACACATCAACCATGATAAATTACGTATATTTAGAATATTGAAAAATGGATATGAAAAATATACAATTAACAGAAAAACTAATGAAAACAAATTTAGAAGAATATATGAGAACTAAAAATATAAAATATATAGAATACCTTAATAAAAATATAGAAGAATTAATAAGATTAAAACAAACAACTAAAGAAAATTATGAAAAAGCATTTAATTAACCCACCTAAATGACAGATAATTTTGAAGTACTAGTTTTATACATACTTAGAGATATAGAAATTATAGACGTAAAGAAAATAATATTGGAAAAATATTTAACATTGAATATGAAGAGTTAGATATAAATCAGACAGAAGATGAGTTAGGGGAAATATACTTAAGTGATAACAATCACTATTACTACCTAGATAATTATTCAGATGGATATTATACAGATTAAAAAATGCTAGAATATATTCAAAGAGTTAGAGAAAAACAAAGTTGGCTATACGAAGAAATTAATTATAGAAACCAGCATAGAAAAGGAAGAGAACAATTAAAAGAAAGATTAATTTGGATAAATAAAACCATAAAACAATTAGAATTAAAAGACAGTTTAGAATATGATTTAGACATAGAATTATTCATAGATGAAAAAGACAGGATAATTAACGAAGTAGATAACCTATAATTTAATATCAGATATAGTACAATTAGAATAAATTATTATAAAGAAATTTGCAGTATCACAACT